>NC_081419.1:23948642-24111142 GCF_949786415.1 Peromyscus eremicus | reverse complement strand
ATCACTTTCTTAGATCTTGTAGACATGCTGTGGAAACCATAACATAAAATATGAGTTACTTACAATAACTAATTTTAATCCCATCTGCTAAGTATGACAACATTAGCATTTCCACTTAATTAAAAACACCCTTAAAGCAGCGATGTTTTAATCACTCCATTTTATTTACTCTCCTCCGGTGTCACTTATAATTGTAACTTTTTATTTTTTAATAATGAGGGATTTTTTTTCTCCTTGCATCACACAAAAAAAGTGCTGTCGATAATTAGCAGTCTTCTGTTATTAGTAGACTCAGGTGTCACAACTGTGTCTCATCCTCATTACAGTAAAAAATTTCACCTATCAGATTCATTATTGCTAGATAATGCGACTGAGAGCCTTTGCAGGCCCTCCAGAAAAGTAATTCAGCCAAGCAAAATTATCAGCTAATTATATTTAGAATCAGAAGCCCAACAACTATTTGCAGATAAATTGTATGAATTGAAGTGAATAGATCTGAATATTAAGATTCATAGATTTAGCTGATGATTTGTTAATTGGAATAAAAAGGTCATTTACTAGTCATTTTAACAATAGATCAATTGGAACCCTATTTATTATTTAACTGGTAGTGCATAAGGATCGAAATGATGAATAATTGTATTATCAGGAGTGTTTTTCAGAATAACAAGATATGAGGAACTTATGAGGATGCTATGTGATTTATTTTTAAATGTTTGTGTATTTTAAAATGTAATCCCAAGCTAAATATTAACACTAGTATTTTAACAAGTCCAAAACTAGCCGAAACAGACTGTTCTGGTTTAATGAATTAGAACTTCAACTATGAATTAGATGATTACTTGCAAATAAAAACTAAAATCTAGGTGGTTGCTGTTGTTGTTTTTAATTTTCCCTTTCACATCAAATGATGCTGTTCCTATCTTATTGTATGGCATTATACTTGATAGAGACATTTTGGACATAATGTGGCATATACTCATACAGCAACTCAAAACATAAGTCAGCCTGTAATGATTTTCTTTTAGGGTATAGCATAATTCAAATCCATTATTAAAGAGAAGATAATATGCACTTTCTGAAATGCCTGTGAGTTCACTCTTAATTCATGTAATTATAAGAGAATGTTCATATGTATTTTCTTTTCCGTTAGCACAGCATTTTAAAACGGAGTGACTTCAGACACCATGCACATTTTCTTTTGGTTCGGGAAGTACATCACAGGCTGATATGCTCAAAAGTTTTCTTAATGAGTTGTACTGTGGCACAGTGTAGTTTATAGCTGTGCTTACAAGACTGCACATGTAGAAAACGGCTAGATAGTTTGTCTTCTAAAAGGAATAGATGGTCACTAAAGCCTTTGCATTTCTATTGTGTTTTGTAAAAACCTAGCATTTTTCCTAAAATTAGACCTCAAAGTAAATACTTTCCCTTTATACTAATTTCAGCTTGACATAATAAAAATAGGGAGAACATCACCCACTTAAAAACAGTTTAAATTGCGTGTACTCTGTCACTGTAAATAAACAAGGTAAATATTGACATGACTTCAGATCATTCTTGGACTGAAAAAAATCTGCAGTTCAAAATAAATTCTGCCTTTGGTCAACATTTTGGATGCAATTCAAAGTTTCTCATAAAATAAACATATTTTAAAGAGTGTTTTGAATTTCACTGCATAATTTCTAGCCAACAGAAATGACAGTGGTGTCTTCAAGGTTTATGATATGTCAGATCAATAGCCATTACACAAACTCAGCAAGACTGCAAGGAGCAGTACCTTTCTCTGCTTAGCCCCCCACTGCAACAGGGAGAGAACCTCCTGGAGATGCCCCCTGGGAAACGCACAATGCGAAACTTTGTGGTTGTTTAATAATAAAAGTATTCTTCCCTGATAAAATAGAAAGTAAGCTGAATTTTTAGTCAGAAAAGCAAAATGTTCATTACAATGATTTGAACAAGACTTTCCGCAAAGGGAGAGTTTTACATCTGCATAATAACAAATTGTTTCAAAGCCTGAGCTTGAAATGAAAATGCCCCATCACAACAGATTGTAAATTTTTTTTTCCTATGCTTTTAAAAGTGCCTCGATCATTTCTACGGCTTCCCTGCTAAAGTATTTGCTGTTTTATTTAAACGTTTTTTGAAAAATGAACATTCTGAGGCTTTGCGGCATTATTAAGAAAAGCTGTCCATACTTTCCCATGTTGTTGAATGTGTTTATCTGCTGATTATAAAATGTGTTAAACAGTATTTTAGAAACAACAAAAATGCAGCGCTGCGCTTTGATTAATTCAGTGAACAAAGCATATGCTGCCGGTTCTGTCCCATGAAAGTCGGGTATGATCAATAAAATCTTGCAAAGAGCAACTCTGGCATTTAGGAGTATCCTGCCGACCATGATTTTGTCCCCTCAGCTCTGGGCTCATCCTGCTGTCTTAGACAAACAGATCCCCTCTGACTGTGATGCTGTGCCTGCTGTACCCTTGTCCTCTTTCTGACGTTTCTGCAGGTTGGAAGCTGTGTACTGTGGCTGTTACCCACTTTGTCCCAAAGACTTGGTCTATCCTGAAATATTTCCAGGTAGCTGCTTTCATGTGCTTTTTCTTTGTTGTGATTTAATACAGGATTCATGCTAAACTAAAAGTTTGAAAATAAACTTAAGTAGGAGCAATTGTTTATTTGGCAAGTCAACATGTTAGTGTTAAGGAAAAATTTATGTGTTTTAATACATTAGAGTAAGCTTATATTTACCATCTGTTCTTTTAAGATAACAAAAAAAGCAAGTTTTCAAATAGCATTCTTCATTGTTAGCATACACATCTCATAATGACGGATTTTTATAAGCAGGTCAGTACTGCTGCAATTGCTAACAGATTTTTTTTTTAATGATACACACAGAGAAAATTCAAGGATTGAAAGTCATACCAAATTCTTTAAACAATTGAGTAGTTAATAATATGCAACTGTTGTACCGAGTACATACAGCTATAGCACTGGTTCTTTGAAAAATTCTCATCACTAAATATATCACATATGCATTGTGCTACATTAGAATAATGTATTTTAATCACCCAGAGGAGATGTCTAAACAGCACAACTACACAGTCTTATTTAGCATTAAACATCCTTGTGAGCTGAGGTAACCTTATAAAATCATGCTTAAATAATGTAAAACATGAGGCGGCACAGAGCAATATGCATTTTTAATTAGTAAAGTGACTAATATCGAGTGTGTGCTTTGAGGTTTTTGTTTCATTAAAAATGTATCTGTTTTTCCTGCAGCTGAGTATCTGTATTCCACACCTGAACAGCTTTCAAAAAGGCTCCAGAGTTTCTGCAAGAGACCAGATATTATAAGAAAACATCTTTATAAGGTAGCTATTGAGAAGAAATTTACGTGATAGAAATACCACATTTAAGTACAAAGAAAATTTAAAAAAAAACATCTAATTAACATACTAATGTTTAAAGGAAACATGCTAGGGAGGGGTATTGGTTGTTACACTAACAAGGATTAATTAAACTGGATGCCAGTTGTATTAACCTAGGTCTTAAGAAATACGTGCACTTCATGCACAGTACATGCTTTCTTTTTAATTTATTGTTTTCTAAGATGACTGTCCTGTACATTTAGCCCCAAGAGGCTTATAAAAATGAACCTGGATTAATGTAACTCATTAGTTTAAAAGGAAGTAAAGGAAAGATTCCACAATTATACTAATAAGGATAAGCCTTTCTTCCCATCTTAATGAAATCTTAAGCCCTCAAAAATTTAGGTGAGTGACACAGTGAAGTTAGCTGTCTATTTTTTAGCTACTATGAAGATACCTTTCAAAAGTTGTATTCCCCTCATCCTGTTGAAAATGGGTCGTAAAAAATTCTCAATTTGTTTAGAGTCAGGTCCATGGGTCTCAGTTCAAAATGTCAAGACAAATGGTTTATGTAAAGAGTACCATCAGCACTCACCTCCTCTTCTCTTACCTGAATCAAGCATCTTACATTGTTGAAATAGCACAAAAAGCCCCTACTGAAAGTGTTATTGAAGTGGGAATCTGCTTTCTGGGCTTCCAAGGTGGATGTAGACCATGAATAATTTGCCTTCTTATGTTCTTTGGCTACAGTATCTTTATTTTATATAAGGTTAGCATAGTTTACAATATAGCACTTTTATAACACAGAACCTTTTCATTTTCTATGTTAATATATAACCTTCAGCATGAAATACATTCTCTGCCTTTTCCTTTTTTCAGGCCTAAATACATATTTACATGGTGATACATGAAAACATGACTTTATTTCTCCAGGAAACAGTTAAACTTCAACAAAAAGGGAGAGAACCAAAAATGCAATTTAACACCCAATTTCAAGCTCATTATCTTTCATTGTCTATTAACTTGGCAATGGTTCAGAAGGTAGCTCATAATAGTTTAAAATGCTGACTGAACAGTTCCAGGCCTCAGTGTCACTCCCGGAGTCGATACTGTCGTATTGTGCATGTGAAGCCTTGCAGAGTGTGGGCCTCCAAGGCTCACTCCGCTGTTTACTCACTCCCAAGTTCAGTAGTAGTCTTGTTCACATACAGCACATACCAGTTAGTCCCCCATGCGATAGGTAGGCAGAACATGCAGATTAGGAAATTAAGGAAATAGAACAAGTTTTGGTACAAGTGGATTCTTGTTCTGTTTGTAATATGAACCTACTTTAGTGTTTTCACACTTAAAATATCAACTTTTGTTATGTCTGGGAAATTTTTGGATAAAGTGTTTGCAAATATGTTATACCATCCAAATTTATTTGTTTTAATGTTGGTTCAGGTCAAGTCCTATTAGGCCTATTACTCTACATCTGAGTGTTCAACCGTTTCACAAGGTCCTGCAACAGTTGTCTGTAGTTAGAAAAAGAAACAGATTTCTAGCTGACCTTTTTCAATAGAATTACTACCCTTCTGGGATATAGTGTTTATTTTACAAATACATGGAAAAACTCTAAAAGAATGTTAGCTTGTTGTATGATGTTAAATATACAAAGTTCTTCATGTACTTAAAAAAATTTTACATTTTAACTCTCACAGATAGTTTTAGTTTTCACATGATAAAAACTTGCAACTCAGTGTTTTATAAATTAGTAATCTATGAGAATTTACATGTATATTTTAAGTACTTTTGCAATGGATTTTTTATTTTAAATTTATTATATGCCTTCATATATGTTCTCATTGATAGATGTTAGTGATATTGTATCTAAAAATTATTCTCAAAATTTAAAGAAATTTATCTTAATTTATAAGTAATCAAGAGCTTTAAGACAAATGGCCCATCATGAGGCACTGGATTAAAAACCCTAGGAATGGACTCAAGTCTGGTTTATTATAGCAAAACAGATCAAACTAGTAAGAATGACTGTGTCCAAAAGCTACCATAAACTACAGTCATGTCTCCAGTTCTGTCCTGTTCATGTCCCAGTCTCAGGTGGCACTTGCTCTCACTGGATAATGGAGACTTACTTCCCTCCAGGACAGCTTTACGTACTTATGAAATGGAAAAGGACCCTTTGTGTGTTTGTGAAAGGAATGCAAGGGCTTTTTGTTTTCTTCTTCTTCTTTTTAATCTCTTCTTTTTTCTTCTTCTTCCTTATTTATTTATTTTTTTTATTTCTTCCATTGGATGTTTTGCTTTTATAAAGCATATGCTCTTAAAGTCTAAAAGGACCAAATATCACTGGATTCCTTTATTTGTTCCTTTTACATTTTACATCTTTTCTTGTTGTTTTTAGAGGTTTATGTTTGAAATCTTTCCAGCTTCATATCATATAGACTTTATTCTAGGGTAGATTTTTTCGTATGGATTCACACTTAGAAATTTAATGACTGGGATAAGGCTATTAATACTTGGCTTTCTTCTTATATGAAACATTGCACATTCAGTATGACTAAGATATTGTGGGCTGTGACTTGCTGCGGGATTTGAAGCAAACACAGAACTAATTCTGTCTTGGTGTCCTTTTGTTTCTTAAAGTGAATTTCTGCACTAGAACTCCATGACCTGTTCACCTGAATCATTTAAGGCCTGTGAGATTTAAATATTCTCTCTTTCTCTCTCTCTCTCTCTCTCTCTCTCTCTCTCTCTCTCTCTCTCTCTCTCTCTCTCTCTGTGTGCACATGTGTGCGTGCACGTGTGTCTCATGCACACACACATACACACTTAAAGAACATTGGAAAAACTAATACATGTAAAAAGTAAATGTTTCTTAATAATCTTAAAAATCTAAAGCCTTTTATTGCTTTAAAAAATTTAAAAACCACTTCTTAAAAAATTTACATGTATGAATTACACACAAATTTTGACTATAACTTTCTTCTAACATTAAGCTATGTCTTGCTCCAGGTAGGAAATTACACTAACTATGTACTTCCATAGGGAAAAAAAAGTTTAATTTCGTTCACAGTAAGAGCTCTTCTAGACCTCTCAGCCTACTATAAACAAATTTCTAAGAGAACTCATAAGACAGACTGAGGTCCATTGACTTTTTACACTAACAGTAGTATCCTTCCTACAAGCTAGCTTGGGCCTAAAGTTGCGCTTTTTGCCTTGATTTTAGTCTATGACTCACTGAAATACTCTAAAAGTTGTGTGAGACTAGCACTTTGTGCTTTATAATAACTTGTTATCCTTTTATTTTAAAATGCTTTGAAAAAAAAGAGATGGTCCCTTGTTATCAGTATTAAAAATAGAGCAAGAATATAGCTAGTGTATAGGGTAGACACTACCCAGGCTAACAGCACAGGCCTCATTTCTATCTGGTACCTCATTGGCTTTGATTTACAAACTGAGCAATGGGCTGTGAATGTGTGTGGTATGTGTGTCTGTGAGTGGTGTGTCTCTGTGTGAATATCTGTATGTGTCTGTGTGTGTATCTGTGTATGTTTATAAATGTGTGTCTGTGTGTATGTGTGTCTGTCTGTGTGTATCTTTGTGTGTGTGTGTCTTTGCATGTGCTTGCGCATGGGGGAAAAGGAGGACAGTGTCCCTTTGCTTTTCTGAGAGTGACCTGTAGTTTCTTAAGGTTTTCAGAAGTTAACTGTTGCTTTTTACTCTGCCCTTTTTAAACTGTTCAACAGTTGAGACCCATAAAATCTATTATTTGGAGGAAAGAATTTTCATATTTTTGTCTAAAACTAATTCCAAACAATGATTTTGCTTACAAAGCAGACCCGATGCCCAGAAAAGCCATTTGCAGTTGTCTTAATGATGTCAAGCTACATCCTTCCGAACCACAGCCAGGCTGTTTTTAAGTTCCCTTTAAGAGACAGTCACTCTGAAGTCTAGAAAGGGATAAGGTGTATCTCACCAGCATTAACACTACTCTAAAATCTTACTTTTTCCTGAGAAAATGAAAAGATTTATAGTGATATCATAAGGGCTTATAAAATTTCTAAGCAACACCTGCAAAATGTAATGAGAATTCTCAGTCTTAAGGTCTTTCTCTCCTTCTTCCGTCTCCCATATATCTTCCTCCTCTCCTCCACTTTTCTTCGCTTACTATGATTTTATGTGGTTTGGCTCTGCTTTGGCCAGTTCAGCTTACTTGAGATTTTGTTATTCTCCATAGGTAAGTTCTTGGCCTATGGGTTACCCATCTGTAGATCTAGAGGTTTTTTCCTTTTTCTTTTTTTTAATTTTCCCCAGCCATAATAGCATTTTTCCCCGAGGAAGTGCTATAATGAAATAATGAATAAAACCCATTTGGAAATGTAAAGCACCTTATAAATTCCATGTACTAGTAAGGGCATTTATCTTGTGTCCTTGCTCCTTAAGGGTAAAATTCACATTGGCAAAGCTGTGTATTGAGAGTATTGTGTACCTTCTGTGTATAAAAGTTCAAAGACAGGTGGTAAACTTCTAAGAGCAGTCATCCATGGCATACATACACCCAGGAACATGTGCAGCAGTGCCCATGTGCACACCGCTCCCTCTCACAGTTGAGATGCAGGCAGAAGCCAGACTTTCCTGGGGTGACGGAGCTCGGTGGCTTTGAGCTTGTCGCTGGAGAGATGAGGCAAGTTTGCGTATGAGTTTTCAGGCGTCTCTGTTTCTTCACTGCTCTCTAAGCTCTCCTCCCCCTTGTTGCAGGGTGAAGTGGCTCCATTTTCTTGGGCAGCCCTACATGGTAAATTCAGGTCTCTGCTCACAACAGAACCAAGGGAAGATTTGTGACAGATGGGGCTAAGTCACAAACTTGCAGCCTAAGGCAGAATCTGAAGAACTTTCCAGAGTGTGCCCATATTTACCTGATCAGAGAGAAAAGAAAATCTGCAGAGGAAGCCGAGCCTGGCTGCTTGTCATAGCTGACACAGAGCCATCTGCCACAAACCTGTGGCGGCTTCAGATCTCCAATCCCTGCCACCACCCCAACTCAAATTAAATACAGATTCCTAGAGACGTTATGATGGTTACACATGTCCTCGGCATCACATGTAGGAGACTGTTCAAAAAAAATATGTGGCCTGTTGTATAACCGCACTCATGTATCCCATATGTGGTGCCACATTGAATTTCCGGTTGAATCCGTTTTTATCCTTTGTACTGGATGACATGGTGCCTGAATTCTTTCTTTCTGCCGACACGATGGCAGCCAAACTGCAGCTTCAAACACTCACACTTGGCTGAGTTTCTACCTGGGTTGCCAGGTTATCATCCGAGCCTTCTTGTGTCCTCAAAGGGCCACGGGGCCTAGAAAGAGGATCAGAATGCTCCTGAACTAATTGGGCAGCCATCTCAAAGCTGCTGTAGGCAAAGGGCTGCTTTAGCACTTTTCTTTCAGCAAATTAATGACTCTCTGGCACAGGAGTTTTTAAGTGAAGGTATTAATAAGGGGTCTGGCAGGTATTCCCATGATTCACAGAGTTTCATTTGCATTTAATTAATCTTAAAGAAACTTGCAAGATAAACAGCTGTAATTCGGACAAACATGGCAGATACAGTGAGTGAAGTCCTCTCATCCATAAAATGAACACAAGATACTTGTTTTAAATTTTTTTTTCTATGGGTAAAAATAGAGAAATCAAAATGCTTCTAACAAAACCATAATTTGGTACAAACATTCTTCAAAATATTTGCATCCAACTACACATATACTCTTTCTGAGATTAGTCACTTGTAATTCTTGTGATCATGCTGCTCTGTTTGTTGGTGTAAAGATATTTTAAATGGCTGGATTGTAAAATAAATTTTTAATAAACTGCCCGCTGTAATTTTAATTAGCATATTCATTTGTGTTTAAGTGTGTGCACCTATCTGCGTTTCTTACTGAATGTTTCCTGTGTCAGAGAAGACAGAATACAATTGTCTCTTGTAAGGATGAACAAGGATCTGTGTTGCAAATGTTTGTTACATATTATGACATTTCCAAGACTTTCTTTGCATTCTGGAAAGCAGGAGGTAAACATTTGTAGTCATTAAGGTAAAGTCTGTTGATAAAGCATCTTCTGTTTACTAACAGGTAAATTGTAACTTCCTTGGCTATTGAAAGGAAAAACTTCTATGTACTGCAGAGTGAGGGAAAGCCAGAGAAGTGACTAGACAAGGGCCAAGCCTGGGTCCCTGTTCTTTAGAAGAGCTGGGTGGTCTAACAAGCATCCAAGATGGAGCAGATGGTTGCACTGAAGTCCTACAGAGTCCATGTGATAGGTATCAAAATAGAAATCAGAAAATCAACCAGGGTTAGGGAGCCATGCACAGTCCTCAGGGTAAAGGCAGTCATGTAGATCAGTGAACCAGGAAGGAAGCCCCTGAGAGCTGGAGGTTGCAAAACCGGAAATGGGAGCGGCAGAAATAACAAGCTGTCTGTGAGTGGACTCATTCCCACCTACTGTGAGAACCAAAGTCCCGACTTAGAGTCTAAGATTTTGGAATACGGAATCTAGTAGGGATGCCCCATTTGAGAGCAAAGCGGGTATCATTGTAAATAAGAAGCTCATAGACTCATCTCTTGGGCAAGATTTTGCTTTATACCCTCTAATGAAATGATCCAGTCAGAAAGATGCTTTTCACAGGTGGCCAAGAAGGAATGCTTGGTTTCTCTGGTTTTCTGTGGTGCCTTTTTACTGGTTAATAGGAAGAAATGAAATCTCTTCAGAGGGTATGTCCCAAATATTGAAATACTTTTCTGCTTTTTTTTTTTTTTTTTCAAATAAGGTCTCCTGTTTCCCCAGTTCATCTCAAACTCACTATATAGCACAGCATGACCTTGAGCCCCTGTCCTCCTGCCTCAGCCTCCAAGGTGTGCACCACTGTGGCTTATGTGATGCCAGGCAATTGTAACCCAGAGCTTTGGCAATTCTAGGCAAACTCTACCAACCAAACTACATCCATAGCCCCATTTCCCTGATTGGGGGCAACGGTGATAATGATACTACACGGGATTTTTCCTTGACTCAAAGTCAGATCAACTTTTGCTTTTAGCTGTGCTCATCATTCTCTGCAGGGTAAAAGTGTACATTATAGTTGCCACTTAGGAAAAACTAGACATTCACATTCAGTATTGGTGCACCTAAGTTATAAAAAGTTTTGTTGATACACAATTCTGAACATTTTTAAAGTCACGGGTCTGTACCTGTGTGTGTGCATGTACTTCCCACTAACCACAACATGGTGAGTGCAGTGCTAAGAAGTTAGTCAGCACTTGAAGTCAGTGGATAACTGGGAATATAGTAGACTCATTACTTTTTTAGAAGAGAGGCTAAGTAATCCCAGTAGTCCCTATTTTTTAGTATGTTGGGTTTTTTTTTTTTTTAAACTTTTGGTCTTTTATAGGTAATTTTAATTTTCGTTCTTTTAATTTAAATAGCTTTAAAACTCTAGCCATTATCAAAACTGATGCAGTGTCTAGGGTGCTTGCCCTCTCTCTACCTACTCTCTGTTTCTCTTAACAGATAATAGGATATATAGTTCTTAACCTCATCATTATGCCATATTGATCAGGATAGATGAAAAACTATCAAAACATTCCTGTTTGGCAAGCATCTTTCAAATACAGTTAAGTTTGAATGTCTTGCTCTTACTCCCAAGTCTTCAGGCATACCACACAGAGGGATAGTAGAACACATAATAAAATGGAAACTCTTAGCCATAGAAGGCCACATGGGTTAATTTCAACACCTTGAAATGCATCTGGAAGCCAAGACTTCATTTTATGTTGAAAGTGTTAATTATATTTGATATTTTTAAAAGTAAAATCTGTTTTTGAAAAAGCATCTGCTACCCAGAAATATCATGAGCCACAAAAAAGATTTCATATAAGCCTCAAGATACATTTCATGGGTGATGGAATCAGTCTTCAAATGTTTCCCTCGTGTCCTTTAATGCTGACATGTTCTGTGCTTCTTACTTTTCTGTAGGGTCTTAACAAGCCTTGCCTTAACTGCCTCTCACTCCAGGAGAAAGCTGGAGTGTTCCTCATCAGATGTTATACTTAACAATGAAGAGAGTATATTATAAACATCACTGTAGATGTGCTACATCTTAAGTGAATTGAGATATAAGCCATCTTCCCTTAAAGCATTTATTAAAATGCGACTGAGAAAGTTTTAAAACAAGTAGTTCTACCTGCTGCTCGAAGAAGGTAAACTTGTGGTTAAAATATTGCACGAGACGACGAGAATGAGCACCAACTTTACAACTGACCTTTCAGAATTCTGGTGGAAAGGGGACAAGCCTGCAGTAGAGACTCACTGACTCTGTGATAACAGCCTCCTCCTCTGCATGGGTAGGCCATTGGCTCAGAAAGCCTTATTATTACTCTTGCTGTCTGCCTCTATATGTTTTAAATGTTATTATTGATATTATTGGGTGTGCCTTTTGACCGGAGCTATAGACACTTTGGGAAGCATGTGGTAAGGGCTGCTGCCCACTAGCTTTAACATTTCTTGACTTTCAAAGTAACAACTGCATCAGGGAATCATTATTTTCCCACAGAAAGTGGCCAAAGCTGCTCAAACTTCCTATCATGCATGAGAAGATGTCCCTCTACTTACTAGGAGCCAAAGACTTCACTTTAACCTAGACACAAATAGGATTATGGATAAAATCAGGCTCTTTGTTTTGAACATGCAGAGATCCTAGCAGTTCTTCCCCTTGACTTTCAACCCCAGAAGCCAGAGCTTGATGGCTTTAAGAGATAATCTGTAGTGTAATAACAGTCAGTGTAACTGACTCCCTATCAGTTACTGTGTTTAAAGACATTCTGTAGAATGTTCGTGACACTCCTACAGGGAAAACATACTTCTGTGACTTTTTTTTTTTTTGAATGTGAAGTCATTTGTATGTGAAGTTTTAATGTTCCCAGTATCAGTTCACAACTGAGAAAATTAAACCATACCAGCGTACTTAGGAACTAGAGTGTGTTGGAGTTACAGAAAGAGAAAGAATTTGGTCTTTGAGGAAGCACCAAGTTCAAGTTTCATTACTCAGTTGGACCCATAATTTGATTTATCTCCCCTTTAGACAAAAGGCAACAGCTTTGTGGCCAGACAGATGATGCTAAGAGGCACATGAGAGACCATGAAGTATGGCCAGCACTTTATGTATTTTTATGACTGTTTTTATCTGGCCTTTAAGGGGGCATTGAATGTGCAAGGTGTCTGTCACAATCTCTACTGTTCTCTGTGTTCTTACATTTGCTGGATTCATCTATGTGGGTAATTTATTGGTTCTCTTGTCAAGCATTTGTCTCTATAGCCTCACAGTTTAATTTGCATGTAAGAAACTGAAGACCTAAACACATTATCTTGCTTTAGGTCCTGTGGAGGCAGAGTCATATCTGGGCCTCAGATGTTCCCAAGCTCTTTCTTGAGTTTGTAGTTGATTCCATTGGTCAAGTCCTACAAAGAAGGGGAAGTAGAAAGTGTGTATCTCCATCTATTGGCTTGCTGTGTTCTCCCGTCTCTGGCTGTCAGAAGAAGCATAAAGCACTAAGTTTCTAGTATCTTCCCTAAAGGCATATCACTGCTTCTTCTGGCCATGTATGCATTCTAAGTGGACAAAAGGAAAGCAATGCAAAAGCTTAGATTTCTGGTGCTAGAACCTCCAAATGACACCTGTAATATTTCTGAACTGACACTCCTCTGTTACCTTTAAAAACTACAAGGATGAAGTTGCTCATCCCAAGCTGGGAAAGGCAGCCCCACATTCTCTCAGAGGGCCAGGGCTGGCAGGGCACACTGATGCCGTGGCACTTGAGTTGTGCTGTGCTAGGCCTGCTTCCTGTCATCCCAGTAGATAACCCAGGAACAACATCCTGGGATGTATTTCCTCGGGAAGAAAAAGAATGGAGGAGTAACTTTAAAAGAAGCTACTTCTGATATGGTATTAGACTCCAATTCATAGGGAAATTTATGCCTGAGATATGAATTTCTGAAAATAGAGGTTTTTTTTTTAAAAAGGGAAACACTGACACATCCTTAATTATAGAGTAATAAATACCAATGGCATATTATCTTCTGATATTTCCTTACACAGATATCAAAGCATGCAGCTGTTTTTGAAAACTGATAATCAAGTACAATGTAAGTCTATTACATCTTGTTCTTACAGCCCACCCCTACCAAGCAGTACTATGGAAGACTGAACAGTGTGAGGCAGAGCCGATGCTAGCAGAAACCTAACTGAACAAATTAGCTTTGAATTGTAACTTAAGAATCACAGTCAAACCAAAATGCCTGTCCTTGCCAGGAAAGGCATTCCAAAGAGAACGCCAAGAAAAAGCTGTTGCTTCAGGATTATGGAGCAGTTCTGAAAAGCCTGAAGAACTTAGTGATCAATCAGGGAAATACGGAGTAGTAACTATACAGCCCGAGGATGTTTAAAACTTACAAAACAGTAATAGTGGAGTGGAAAAGTAGAACAGGGTTTACCAGAAAGTACTAAGCTCCTCGCTCCATTTTTTCTCCTTCAGTCCAGGCAGCAGAGAGAAAGACTCATGGTCAAAGAAAAGTATGTGGACGAATGTGGGGGGCAGAAGAGGAAATGAAGGTTAAACAAGGCCAATATGATTCAGAAGAAAGGGAGGGAGGAAGTGTAAGGAGCCAGCTGCAATTACTAACGTTACATTAAGAAGAGCCGAAGCTGAGAGGGGGAGTCCTGGGTATTCTACTAAGTGGATTAATGTCCTCTTCCTTGAATGTCTGAAGTTGCTGATTTTAATTTATTTGGTGCAGGGATTTATTGTGAAATTCTTAATGGGAGAAGGGGATAAATAGGAGCAGTTATAAACACAAAACTGGAAAAGAGAAACAGAGTTTGAAGCTATGGACAAAGTTGAGCGTTTTTAAGAAAGTATTTAGTCCATACAAGAACTTAAAGAGAAATAAGAAGTACATTCAAAAAAGAAACAGAAGTCCCGTATTGATGTGTGAAGCCAAGGATTCTGAGTGACTTAAGAGCCGGTTTTATTGCCCTTCTCCTTTCTCCACCCATTAAAAAATGAAGCAGTTTTTTACTCTAGCATCTAGAAACCTATCCATGAGCATCACTTGTTAATATAAACTGAATCCTGCCCTGCTCTTCAGTGGGTGGTAAGAATTAACAACTGGCCTAAATCAAGGGCAATGGGATGCTGCACTCAAAGGCTGTAAGAAAAGACACTCTCACGATTTGCTCTTTCCTTACGTATTTTCCTGAAGAATGAAGCCAGAACGTGCAGAGGGTGTGGTTAATTCACAGCAATGGATGCTGAAGAGGTTCTGTAACATTAGTCTCAAGATGTGTCAAAGTGGAGAATGGACAAAACCCTGTGTGATTCACTTTCTTTGTGATTTGTTAACCTCCTGGTCTACTCGGGAGCAGAAAAAAAACTGCTTCCCTGTCTTTCACCATTGAAGAAACTTAACCAGTTGTGTTTTATTCCAACTACAGGACTGTCATCTGGCTGCAACTAGTCCACATACATCTTGGTTCAGGCATTTGCCTGCCCAATAATGTCAGGATCATTTAAATTGAAATTATGCATCAGAAGGTATTTAAGAATTACTGATATGCAGCTATTAATCTTGAATGCTAATGGTATGATTTGGGGTGTGGGCAGATCACTTAACTGGAACCACATGAAAAAGCACTTGGAAATTTTTTTTTCCTAAAGTGCTATGGGGAAAAACGGTATTGTTGGGAAAAAATACAATAGAAAAGTAGGAGAGCTACTCCTGTGAGGGGGAGAGGTTAGTAAAATGACTAAGGAGTTGTATGGCCTTCAGTGTGGCTCATTGTTGTGCAGGCAGACCAACCCCTCTGCTTCCAAACTGACACAGCAGTGCTAGAAAATCCAGAAGGGCACCCAGGATGGTGGTGCGGGAGGGTGCTCAGAGGTCATTCGCCCTATTAGTATTGGCTATCAGGGTGCAGGACTAGAGGTTTGTAATTATGGTGAGCCAGGGAGCCTACAAGTCTGCACAATTTACCCTCTCTGCAGAACTTAAGACAAGGTGGAGTGACCCCTATCTTAAATCCCAGGGGCAGGTTTGGATGGAGATTGTTCGGGGATCGTGATGTATTAAAACAAAAAGGAACAAAAGTGTCCTTTTCCCACTTGATCCAAAGAGCTATGGAGAATTTGTGCTCTGGTGCTTGCAACTCCGTTCTCTGGATTTCGATCTGTTGGCTTTGCCCCTGGATTTCTAGTATAGTGATACCAGGCCAATAAAATGAAATATACAGAACTACAAAACAGTGTGTGTGTGTGTGTGTGTGTGTTGTAATGGTATTACTGAAGATAAATTGCTACACTTAAAGCACCAAATTTTAAAACTTAAAAACGTATGAATAATGAAGTTTTAAAGCAGCAAAATGTGCTGGAACAGAGTATTTATAGTCTTTTCTGTAAGAGGTTCCCCAGACCTCTGGGTGCATCAGCAAACTGTCCTCCTACACCATCGAGTGTGCAGCTGCGATTTGGCCCCAGGCACCACCTACCCATAGTCTCTACCTCATGCATTTTACATTGCACACATTACAAATGGGGGAGGCCTCCCTTGGTGTCCTGTGTTTCCTTTTGTCGCGACCATCAGCTGACACTTGGAAAATGTAACATACAGTTTTGTGTGTCTTTGGTCGGCAATTAAGGAGTCCTTGTCCGGACTTGCCACCTCTGTCCTCCCTTCCGCCCAGTTCCAAGTCTCTACCCTCGGTGGGGGTCTAACCCGGGCTGCAATCTGGGACTTTCCCGGCCGAGCTGCGGAATACCCCGCCCCGCAAGTGCTGACGACTGAGCCCTGCCGCGGCCCCGGCAATGCTGCAGTGCCGGCCTGGGGTCGCTGGTAGCAGGGCACCACCGGGGACCAAATAGCTTCGGCCCTAACAACGCGCTCGGCTCGGCGCAAAAGGGCGAGCGGCTCCTTGCGCTGGGAAAGCAGGGCACCGGAGAGTTTCCGCGTCCTGCAGCCCTCGCAAGCGCACAGCCGGGCGCAGCAGCCGCTGGAGCCCGCGGTGTCTCGGTGGAGACGTGAGCCCAGGCGCCCGGCGTTCCGCACTCCAGCTTCAGCGTCCCTGCTTGCTCCATGGCACTGCTCCGAGGTGGCTACGCTCAGCCCTCGGAGGAGCGTGCGTGAATCTGAAGATGCACTGGGCAGACAAGAACTGCTGCTTTCTACACGCGCACACTTGTTTTAAGTTTAACGTACGCAGACCCCAGTGGAGATGGGTGATGGGCACGAGGACTCTGCAGCAAAGATTCCGGGCTATACGTTTAAAACACTCCTCTCCACCCTGGCATTGTCAGACTCTGATTTAAATCATATGCCTAGAACGAGTGTTGATGGTTTGTTTTGGGTTTGTTTGTTTGTTTGGGGTTTTTCCCCCCATTCACATCATGCCTGTATATTGGGAATTAATAAACTGTATTTTCCTACCTGTCCACCGTGGATTGTTTAGGGGGACGGGCACAGAGTATTTAAAGTAATTTATTTGGTCAGAAAGTCTTTAGAAGCAGCCCAAGTCCTTCACTTGCTCTTAAGTTTGGGGAGAAATGGGGAAATTGCTTAGTATTTTGAAACTTCTGATTGCTTAAAAAGCTTTTCCACACGAGTGCTATGTATCGTATTACCTATTTAGTTGTGTAGGCATAGAGGCACAAGTGAAGGAAAAAAGGTTTACGTTCCCTGGTACCAATAGTGTCCTTTTCTTCCCACCCCATGTAGCATAAATACCATCGTATATAGTCCATACCTGGTATATAGTATAACCCAGTCCCTCTTTTTCACCCACAATAAGGTTGTATGCAAAAGTAATATACAACTGGATATCAAATATTAGCCAGTTAACCTAGAGGGCCCCGGCCGTCTCTGACGTCACTCAAGATTTTCCCCCAGACTTTAAAATATTTCTCAAATTGTGGATTCGCCATCTGAGTAGGTTGGCTAAAATGTGAAAAAGATCTCTGTGCCATGCCTGCCACAAAAGAGGCTGGAAGAGGGTGGCCTACAAGAGCCTACCCCAGGAAAGCTGCCCAAGAATGTGTGGTGAGCATACTTAGAGGAGACTATAAACGATGATGATGGGGCTTTCAGAATCACAAACTGATTGAAATAGCTGGTGCATTACTTATTCATCACAGCAAACTTCGGAGATCTTAGGAGAGTGTTTGGAAACTAAGCTCCTTCTATTTTGTACATCAGAACAGCAGAGGTGTCTCCCTTCCAAACTGGCTAAAGGGTTAAAGCTATTATTAGAAAACCATCTCAGGAAATGACATTAAGATCTGATACATTTCCTTTTCTCTCTGGCAATAATGTCACCAGAGGAAACTATCTGTATGTATATATATATATATATATATATATATATATATATATATATATATATATACATATATATATATATGTGTGTGTGTGTGTGTGTGTGTGTGTGTGTGTGTGTGTGTGTTTAAAACTGATAGACACTTTCACTACTATGAAAGCTGTCAAGCCAGTGAAGGGGAACTTCTTTTAAC
This sequence comes from Peromyscus eremicus, assembly GCF_949786415.1. Taxonomy (NCBI): domain Eukaryota; kingdom Metazoa; phylum Chordata; class Mammalia; order Rodentia; family Cricetidae; genus Peromyscus; species Peromyscus eremicus. Next base: position 24,093,166 of record NC_081419.1, on the reverse strand, counting down.
TCCATAATAGCAGGTTACATAGTAAATGAACAGTGATGGTCAAATAGCCAATTATGGAATAAATATCCGTTGTTTACAGAGAGTTGTTAAATGAGCCTTTGGAGTACTGAGGATTAAGCCTGCTAAGCTACAATTTGTTCTTCAACCCATTATGCCTTCCCTTCACCAGGCCAGTGCCACTGTAGGTGGTGAGCACACAGAGCATGTTTCTCTGTTGATTTTAGTTTGCTTTATTTCAATGCACACTGTTGTTTACTTTTTAAAATTTAAATAAATGTCAGCATTGTATAATTTCTATGTTAACAAAGCAGTGAGCAAAATCCCTTGTATGTTTATAAAATATTATTGTTTAATTCACATAGTTTAGAAATTCCAAATGTTGAGAATAGGAAGGAGGCCAAATACCATCTGTTTATAACTATGATGCATCGTAATATGTGTACTTTTAAAAGGAGTTTGGTCAATCATGCCACTATTTTATCTGCTCAGAATATGTTGAAGATTTAAAATGTAATTTACAGGATTACTTTTAGTATGTTGCACCCAACTGTGAGTTGTAAAGAAATCACTGTCTTCTGTTTCCCTCAAATTAATCATGTAACAGCCCCCAATTAATGGGGGCTGTTAAACGTGGCACTTTTGCTTAGCTGCAGAATTATTCTATTCTAACTTTGGCTCAGTCCACATTCTTGATACTGATTTTAAAAAAAAACCCTCCAAGGACAAATGAAATAAAGAAACTCTTGGCTGTGTCTTTCTGCCAGGAGATAGTCACTTAGCATGGGTGGCAGGGTATGGTAGCTAATAATTAGCTAACATCAGCCCTGGGAAGTCACCTGTGAAACACCCTTTGGTAGTCAGTTGAAAAACATTTGACACTGCCTGAGTTTAAAGTAGTATTTTGCTGTCCCTGAAACTTCTTATTTAACTCACCTTTTATTTCAAATACATCTAATTGCATACCGTGTAACAAAGGGAAGTGCACTTCCCTAGAATACATGATCAGGGACTTTTTGGTTGGTTGGTTGGTTGGTTGGTTGGTTGGTTGGGTTGGCTTCTTTGTTTTGTTTTGTAAACTCAACTTGTTTTAGTTAAGAACTCTATTCCAACTAGAAAGACTAGAGAACCTGGTAGCCTTCTATTACAGACAACTATAGTTTTGAAGACCAAAGGTGATTTTAGGGTCTCATGCCATTCTGTCTCTCTCTGTTTCTCTCTCTGTCTCTCTCTGTCTCTCTCTGTCTCTCTCTGTCTCTCTCTGTCTCTGTCTCTGTCTCTCTCTCTCTCTCTCTCTCTCTCTCTCTCTCTCTCTCTCTCTCAAAGGGAGAATCAAAAATAAAACCAGATGTCCTGCAGAGGGTTTAGGGAACATGATTTAAAAAAAAAAAAAAAAAGTCCTTAGCAGATGATACTGACTTGATTGATTTCTCACAAGGTAAAATGTGTAAGGGGCCAAGTCTTGAAATGCTTTTAGAGATAAGCACGTGCAGAAACATGACAACAAGCTCCCATTGACTGGGCACATTCTGGATGTTTTACTTCTCACTGAGTATTCCATGAGAGAACAGTGCTGTAAAGTGGTGTCTTTGTGCTCTTCAGTAATATCTGTTTTCTCAAACGTTTTAGTTTTAGCAGCTCAATCTAAAATTATACCAACATAAATTACTTAGTTATACATAGCTAAGAACGGTGGGAATACTTTATCTAAGAAAACAAACTGACCTATATATACTGTTTCCCACTTAAATTTTACATGTTAAAAAGCCATTTTCTTTTCTTTCATGTCGATTGGATCTTTATGTTCTGGAAATACGATGAGGCAACTCTAAAAGTAACAATGAGAAAATGTTCAAGTGTGGGGGTGGCCAGGGCAGACAGGAAAATGTGAGGGATAAAAATGGAAAATTCAAGATGGCATTGGAGTAAAATGGTTCCAGTACAAAACTGTCAAGACTGCCTAGCATGGATAAGACTTAATTATTAGGAGTGCCATCATTGCCTAGATTGTTACATTCAGATATTAAACAGCCGAAGGAAGCTCCCGAGGGAGCCTTTTTGATGTACATGGGCCAGTTTTCGAATTCAGCATTCTTTAGTAAGCTTGTACTACGTATCTATACTCTTATTGTGTGAGACAGCAAAGAAGGCCTTTCAAAGCATTTGCAACTTAGAAATGAGCTACCAGAACATAAAATGAATATGATGGTATGTTACTTTCCATACTTATGAAAACAATGATGCTTTTAAATGGATGAATTATTTGAATGTGCTTTTCCTTCTGAACACTTTGGCTAGCAGTTAATTCCTAAACAAGGGGAAGAAGCCATAAGATGAATAAATTCTGTAGCATCATCTAATAAACTGCAGTGGATATATGATCAGAACTGAAATTAGCAAGTAGGTGTACAAATCTTGATCTGCTTAGACCCAATGTAGAGTCCATAGTAATGACCCACTATATGCATATTATAAACCATTGCTGCAGTTATAAAATCTTGATGGTCAAAACTCTTTATAAATGTACTTTAATGGGAGCTGAATAAGCTTAGGGGCTTTTCAAAAACAAACTAACAAACAAAAGCATGTATTGCACTTGCAGAAGCCTCACATTCAGTCCCTAGCACTCAGGTGGTAATTCCCAACCAACCATAACTCTGCTTCCCAGGGATCTAATGGCATCTTCCGACCTCTGCAAGTACCACACACTCATGGAGTACACATACATACATGCTTGCAAAACATGCACACACATAAAATAAATTGTTTAAAGTATATCCTTTAAAAAAATATTACTGAGCCCTGAAGGAAAGCTATGTAACTTAAGCACCACTAAATGAAGATTTATATATATATAATATTTAAATTGGGTAGAAGATAAAAGAAAGAAGCAGAAAAAATATATGAGCAACTAGCTGCTTCTAATTACTCTAAACATGCCAGAAGGTTTATCTTGTCTTGCTTCTTATGAATACCTGACCTGAAGAAAAGCACATCGAGGACTTCACTATACAAACAATAAAAGATAGCTATATGGATGACATGTGGATATATGGATTAAATACACAACAAAACCCACCCATTTTAAAAATAAAGAAGATAAATTTAATATGCATAGTAAATAATAAATGCTATTCCATTTCACATGACAGCTCATTAAAGGGAAAGCCCATGTGAACTCTTCAAGGAAAGGGAAAAGGTTGGATGTAACAATGTAATTAACTGTTTGCTCCTTTAGCTTAAAGGAGAAAGAAATGGGGTAAGATTTATTTTCATTCGGACCTTCAGGAACCTCAGAAATCAATCTGACTCTACAGAAGAAATACAGGGAGGAGCTAGAGAGATGGCTCAGCAGTTAGGAGTGCACACTGCCCTTCCAGAGGACCTGTGTTCAATTCCCAGCATCTATATTGAGTGGCAGTTCATACCTCCCCTGTAACTCTAGCTCTAGGTAATCTGATGCCCTCCTCTGGCCTCCTCATGCACCCACAACCACCTGCTGGTGCTCATATATATAATTCTAAAAATATAAAGAAAGAAATGAACCTAAAAAGAAGAACTAAAAGAAATTCTGCTTACTCTCCACCTAAAGGCTGCAGTGGTCCCACTGACTGCTGTACCCCAACATCTTTGCTCCTGGATTCTTTGCTCTTTTTGGGAATACCTTCACAGGTCTTAGGAAGCTGAGTTCTTGAATGTTCTGTTGGACCTTCTCCTGTCTGAAGCCACTGAAAGACAGCCATTATTGCACTTATGTAGACAAAATGCTAAATGGTGCTTATTAATAAATCCTGGAGCCAAATATTAGGGTGAAAAGCTAAGATATCAGAAAAGCAGAAAGAAGCCAGCCACGTTCTCACTACTTGGAGATCCTCAGCCAAAGAGACCTACTTCCTGTATACCCATGCCTATATGCCTTTCTGTTCTGCTGTCTTATTTCCTCTCCACTCAGCTACATCACTTCCTCTTCCTGCCCAGCTCCGTCACTTCCTGTCTGTCCGTACAGTCTTCCAGACCCTTATGGTTAACTGGTGTTAGAATTTAAGGCATGTGACACCATGCCTGGCTCTGTTCCTAGTGTGAACTTGAACTCATAGAGATCCAGATATATCTCTTCCCTCCCAAATGATAGGATGAAAGGTATGTGCTAACATTGCCTGACCTCTGTGTTTACTGTATTGGCTGGCTTTTTCCTGTGATCCTCAGATAAACTTTATTGGGAGACACAGATAAAATATTACCACATTTCCCCGTTTTTTGACTAAATAAAAAAGTTATAACTAATGTGAGAAAAACTATATACAATAAGTACAGTAACTATACAATATATACAAGCAATAAATATATTAACAGTATCTAGTCCATTTGCATTTGACAAATTCAGTGAAAATATTCCATTATCTATTCTATTTTGGTGAGTCCAATTCACTTAATTCACTTTCTATCCTATCTTGTATTACCAACAGAAAACTACCTTATGTCTTTCAAATTTGTACACTTTACACCTCTTTAGTGGGTTTCTATTCTGAATTTCTTAACAAAGAAAACTATAACTATAACTACCTAATCTTCAACTACTTCAGAGACCTGAGAAGGAAATAATATTACCTAGTAAAACAGGAAGTGCAAACAAGCAACTTCCAAAAAAATATGAGTTATGACAGAAACAGCCAGCTGCCTGGATAGTCACCTGAGGTTTCTCTGCAACATTGGGGCATCATCTTCAGCCTACAGGCATAGCATATCTGACAGACTTATTTATGAAGCAGGATTTTCTAAAGAGCCTTCCTACCTTGTCTTGGCAAGGATCAGCAGTCCTTTGTTTTGTGTCCTGCTTATCCATTTTGGATGGCATACTGACAGCATTCAATGCAAGGGCACTTTCTTGCCAGTGGCTAACTTTTGCCACAGTGAAATAAACTCCATTTGGAGATTCTTTTGCGCCCATCTTCTCTGAAGTAGATTGGTGCTGCCAGGAGCAGACATGTCTCATAGTCATCAAAAAAAAAAAAGAAAAAGAAAAAGAAAAAGAAAGAAAGAAAAAAGAAAAAAACTGTTATTAAAAAATCTTAAATGCCATATTCTGTAGATCTCTGAAGGTTTTGAAGATGACCTGTCTAAAATATATCTCTGCTTGACCTTGAAAACATACCTAATATGACTACAAGTTCAATTGTCCTTCTAAGGTTTTGAACAAATTACTCAGTTCATCAGTTTTTACCCCAGCAACAGTCTGTTGATAGAAATGTCTCTGAATAATCTCAGAAAGTCATGTAAGAATCCATAATTGATCTCTCCTAATTGGCACCTTTTGGGGTCTAATTTTTTGTAGACCTATTTTATATCCTAAATAATTAATAGAATCTCCTCTTTGTATCTTTTCAGGAGCAATTTGTAATCCCCAAAAAGGCAAAATTTTCATTACTTCTTCAAATATTCTTTGTATAGTATCTGCATTTGAATCAGCTAGTAAAATATCGTCCGTGTAATGATAAATTATAGATTTAGGAAATTGTTTATATATTACTTCCAATGGCTATCATACAAAATATCAGCACAGGATTGGACTATTTAACATTCCCTGTGGAAGAACCCTCCATTGATATCTCTTAACCAGCTGAGAATTATTATAAGTAGGCACCATGAACGCAAATCTTTCTCTGTCTTTTTCTTATAAGGGTATTGAGAAGAAACCATCTTTTTTCTTTTTTTTTTTTTTTTTTTTTTGGTTTTTCGAGACAGGGTTTCTCTGTGTAGCTTTGCGCCTTTCCTGGGACTCACTTGGTAGCCCAGGCTGGCCTTGAACTCACAGAGATCCACCTGGCTCTGCCTCCCGAGTGCTGGGATTAAAGGCGTGCGCCACCACCGCCCGGCTGAAACCATCTTTTAAAATGATAACTATAAGAGACCATCCTTTAGGTAACAGAGTAGGCAAAAGAATTCCAGACTGTAGAGAGCCCATTGGCTGAATTACTTTAATTGCTCTTAGGTCTGTTACCATTCTCCATTTACCAGATTTCTTTTTAATAACAAATACAAGAGAATTCCAAGGGCTGGTTGATTCTTCAATATGCTGAGCATTTAACTGTTCTTCTACCAGCTCTTCTAAAGCTTGCCGTTTCTCTGTTGTTAAAGGCCATTGCTGAACCCATACAGGCTTATCTGTTAACCATTTTAAAGGTAGAGCTGTTGGTGTCTTTGAAAGATCAGCAGCTGTTGTGCCCTGTTCTTGTACAATCTGGATGTCCGGTGACTGTTCTTTCTATTACCTCATAATATTTCTCTCAGAAACATGTGTTAGTTTATGGTTTGCTTCTGAGATTGGAGGAATGTTAATCTGGGTATTCCATTGTTGTAATAGATCATGGCCCCATAAGTTCATGTCTATATTAGCCACATATGGCTTTAATTTTCCTCTCTGTCCTTCTGGACCTATACATTCAAGCCATCTTGCACTCTATTTCACTTGAGATAATGTTCCAATCCCTAACAGCTGAACATTTACCTCCCGAAGAGGCCAATTAGGATGCCAAAATTCTGATGCAATTATTGTGACATCCATACCTTCGTCTACAAGACCTTCCAAGAGAGTGTCATTTATTTGTATTTTTAATTTTGGTCTTTGTTCATTTATAGAAGTTTGCCCCAAAATTCACTTTATGGTTTCTCCTGAATTTCCTGTTCTCTCTGCTATAGCTGTTCTATCACCTCAGGCAGTATGGTTTATTCCAATAGGCATTTGGTTATTTAATTGCTCTGAGAAGGGGTTTCTTCTACAATGGCAGGAAAGGACTGAACTGAATTTGCCATGAGGGCCTGCGAGAGGCCCCTCAAGGTGTTTTCTGGTGGCAAAGGCAAAGGATCACCTTGTCTGTCCCTTGTTGATCTACATTTGTTAGACCAATGTTTACCTTTACCATACCTTCTGCATGATCCAAAAGAGAGGGGCATTCTGTTGCCATTGTTCCTTGAAGAAACATTTTTTCTAGGAATGCCCTGTTTACAATCCCTTTTTAGGTGACCTTGTTTACTACAATTAAAGCATCTGACATTATTATTTTTCTTAAAACCTCTTGAAATCACCTCTTCTATCCATGTATCATCATGGTCATAAGATTCAACATTAATTGTGTCCCTGATCCAATCCTCTAAGGATGCTGATCTTACCTTTAATGACCTGATTACCCTTCTGCATGCTGCACTAGAGTTCTCAAAAGCCAAAGATTCAATTATTATCTGTGTAGCTTCTGAATTTGGTATCATTCTATTTACTGCTGAATACAGCCTTTGTAAGAAATCTGTGAAGGTTTCTTTTGGGCCCTGTATAACTTCTGTAAATGATTCAGTTTTCTTACCTGTTTCCTCAATTCTGTCCCATGCATTCATGGCTGCCATGCAGCGTAGATTTAGGGTTTGGTTATCATATAAACATTATCTTTGTATATCATTATAATTGCCTTCTCTAAGAAGTTGATCCTGGGAAATTTCCACATCTCTAATCCTACATTGTTGTTGTATAGTTTTAGCCTCCTCTTTCCACCAGGTTCTCCCCTGTAACTTTGGACTGGCTTCTAGGACAGCTGTAACCAATTCTTTCTAGTCCTGGGGGATAATTCTATTACAAGTTGACCATTTAACATTTGCTTTACAAATGGAGAATGCATGCCATATGATACAATAGCTTTTTAAATCTCAAATCTAACATTTCCACTGGAGTCCAGTTAGCTTGTACACACCCTTGAGCTTTTGGCAGTTCCTGTAAGGTTACTGGGTAGATTAATGTTTGCTGTCTGAGGCTGTTTTTCTGTAACCATATAATTCAATCCTGAGATTGATTCACCTTTAAATTCTTCTGTCTGGGTATGAATTTCTCTATAATTCATTTTAACAGGTTTTTCTAAAGCTTTTATCTTGGCACTCAAATTGACCAACCTTTTTAATGCTAAAATAAACATGATCAAACAAATAATATTCATAATTGATGTTATGTAAATCCCATCAACATTAATTATCCTCTCATTTAATCATTCCATTTTCAGACTACCTAATGTGTTATTAGAGACCGAATTCCTTCCATTGTAAAAATATTTCCCATTTTTTAATGTGGGAAAAATTCTCTTTTAACTAATTTCTCCCTTTAAGATATCTTAATTGACTTACTAAGTCTGTTGACTGTGTAGAACAGTAGGAGTCTGAGGGAATTTCAAAGCAGCTACCTAGGAATTTCAAAGCAGTCCAAGGTGGGAATCCAGAGAGAGCCTACCACCTACCAGAAGAGAAAAAGCCAAAGAGACTCCAGCCTACATGGGGTAGAGCTCTGGCTACATGCAGCTCCGGCCTGAGCTGAGGGCCTATAAGGCCACAAGTGGCTTTTTAATGAATTCTTGCCACAAACCATTGGGCACCAATTGTAGATAAAATGCTAAATGGTCTTAATAAAAACCCAGAACCAAATATTGGGGTTAAAACTGAGAGATCAGAAAGCAGAAAGAAGCCAGCCATGTTCTCACCACTTGGAGATGCTCAGCCAAAGAGACCTACTTCCTGTATACCCATGCCTATATGCCTTTCTGTTCTGCCATCTCACACTTGGTTAGCTCCTTAGCATTTTGATGGACTTTTTCACCTGTCATCTGATTTAGGCTTTATTATACCCTGTGATGTAGGTAAATTAGAGCTTAAGTCACAGATTTCAGTGAAAGCAACTCTAGACTACACTGTTGGTAAGTTGCAAAGCTGGGTCTAGATGCTCTATCATGTGTCACACACTTTCCTCTTTTCACTTAGGATTACATAGTCTGGAATTATGTGTAGAAGATGAATTTGCAACTATAAGTGGATGATAATGGGGAGAAGAAATCAAAATAAAGGTCATTGGCTTTTTCAGTGACATGAGGAAGAATAAGCTTTTAAATAACTCCCTGTCTGCTTAAGAAGTGTGTCAAAAATTATACTATATAAAACAAAAATAAATTCAAAGGCTATCATAGTACTCTTGGGTTTTTCGGGGTATTTTTAAAGATTTTTTTATTTTACTGATATATATGTATGAATGTTTGCATGGCATATATGTCTGTGCACCATGTGCATGCCTGGTGCTCATGTAAGTCAGAAGAGGGCTTCTGCTGGAACTGAAGTGTAAACTGAAGGTGTAAACCAGTGTGTTGGTGCTAGGAATCAAACCAGGGTCCTCTGCAAGAGCAAGTGTTCTTAATCAAGCCATCTCTCCAGCCCAACTCTTGGGTCATAAAGGATAGAAATCTCAAGCATATTTACAGAGCTCCTTTGAATAGAACATGAAGAACTACTTTGCCTTAGAAATTTGAGGAAATTGTATGAAACCTGGGAGGGAGGAAAAGAAAATCACAGAATGGAAAAAACAGTAGCTAGAACTGAGTTAACACGCCCATCAACAAGTTCTGCTTGTGGGATATAGATAACTTCGCATTCTTTCTGTTAGAGGGGTACATTACCCACAGTGTTTAGCTTGGCTCCCTGGTGCATCTCCTGGGAGATTCCTGATCCTGTCAAGTTGATGATGAAGCCTCACCATCACAGCTTCCTCATTTCCATTGTTCCCAGGCTGCCTACCAATCCAAAGCCACATGCTCTGCCCCTTAGTTTTGTTCTTTGTATCACCCAGGATTTTCTCACAGGCAAAAATGTAGAAAGACCTGCTCGATGGACGTGCTTAGTAAAGAAAACCAAACTATTTGGAATAGTAGGAAATCTAGGTGCAGAATAACTGTCTTCCTAATCTGCCTCCTTGGAGCTGAAAATTTTCCTGTGTCCTACCCAGTCTGCAGCTTCTCAGACCCAAATAAACACATACAGGCTTATATTATTTTTAAACTATGGCCATAGCAGGCTTCTTGCTAGCTAGCTTTTACATCTTAAATGAACCCATTTCTATAAATCTATACTTTGCTTCGTGCCTTATGGCTCACCAGTACCTTTACAGCTTGCTCCTCCTGGCAGTAGCTAGCAGCATCTCCTCTGCTCTGCTCTTTCTCCTTTTTCCCTCTCTAGTTAGAATGTCCCACATGACCTTATTCTGCCTCACCATTGGCCAAACAGCTTTATTTATCAACCAATCAGAGCAACATATATTCACAGCATACACAATGACATTCCATAGCACTTGCCCTTTGTCTAATCAAAAAGGAAGGTTTTAACTTTAACATAGTAAAATTGCATACAACAAAACAGTTATCAAGCAAGAATCACAGTTACAATATCCAGTCCACTTACGCTAAATCCACCACGCACCGCACTGTGCAGCTTGAAGACGCTTCTGTGCACTGTGGTGGGAATCTGCAGCCATGCTGCTTAGCTCACAGCAGCTGGTGGCTAGCTCCATCTCACAGGCAGCTGCCAAGAGAAGAGTTTACGCTGCTGCTGGCATGAGACTGTGAGACTAGGAAGCCCAGTGTGGCCCTGTTTCTTCTGTGGCTTCTGTGCATTTAGAATCTTTAAAATTTCTTAGGTCTATATGGCTCAGTGCCACCTCCTGACTTGTTAGATTTCCTTTAGTTGGCCTCTTATGGTTGGTCACCAGAGGGCTCAGGAGTCCAGGCACCACATTCCTACAGTATCTCTTTCAAATACAGAACTGGTATTTTCTTATTTTTATCTTTCTGCAGTCAAGGAAAGGGTTTGTGAGAAGTCTCCCAGGAGGATTCTTCCACAGAACTAATTGCATCATCATGTCTGCATACACTAGAAGCAGCCGAGGAGGAGGTGGTTCTCTCACTCAAAAGTTGAGGGAGGAGATTGCAAGTTCAGGACCAGCCAAGGCTACACAGAGAGTTCTACTACAAGCTAGTCTAGGCTATGTAGTGTGACCTTGCTAAACAAACAAAAACACTGTAAAAAATGAAAACACAAATTCTGAGGCATATGAATAAGATAGATGGATCACAAATGAAATTAAGATGAGGTTCACCAAGATAAGAAGAAGGAAATGGCTGTGAAGTGGGTAGCCCTGCTGCAGCTGCAACTTAGAGCAAATACTTAGGTCTGCTTCAGTCATATTTGGCCTCCACTGTGTGCAAAGACTTCTAATAAAACATATTTTGTTACAGCCAGGTATAGTGGCACATGCTTTCAATCCCAACACTCTGGAAGCAGAGAGGGTAATCGCTATAAGTTTGAGGCCATCCTGGTCTATCTATAGAGTTTCAGGACAGCCAGGGCTACATAGAAAGATACTGTCTCAAAATTAAAAAGCAAGTAAATATATAGTATTTGTTGTAACTACCATGGGGATCATTTAAACTTTACGTTTGGATGAATATAGATATCATTTGCTTTTTCTCTCAATTTTCTATATGTTTTACCTTTTATTACTTAATATAGACAAAAATCCTTCAGTCTTAAAAAATGTATTTTTACCCTTCTAGTTGTCAAATTTTGTTTGTTTGTTTGTTTGTTTGTTTGAGACAGAGTTTCTCTGCATAGCCCTGGCTGTCCTGGAACTTGATCTGTAGACCAGACTGACCTCAGACTCACAGAGATCTGCCTGCCTTTGCCTGTCAAGTGCTGGGATTAAAGGCATGTGACACCCTACCCCACCCCCATCCTCACATAATGTTTAATGATAAAAACTTAAAGTTTTCTATGAACAATTCCCAAATAGGTTTAATGTCTTACTTTACATCTGTTCATTTAGTCCCTGTTCATTCATTCAACAATTCATTTAGGTTGTGTTTCATTATCTTATAATGGAAGGCATGGATTAGTAAGAAAAAGCCCAGACAAAAAGAGAATTTATATAAGCTCAAAACTAAGGCAACCTTTCTACTTTAGAACATCATTAAAGACACAGCCATGGAAGAGAATGAGGCTGACATGGATGTGCCCCACCTTTGTGTTTGATACTCCATTTCCCTGTATGGTTTTCTGCACTGCTTGTATTCTACACTGAGCCTTTCCCAAGCAAAGAAAGACAGACAGTGAAAACTGGGAGGAAAGGGAGAGAGAACAGAAGTTCAAAAGATTAAATTGCAGGGGGAGGTTATCTTGATAGGAGATTGGAATTTGAAGACAAATATAATAGAGCAGAAGCAGCTGTTGTGTGTTAGCCACTGAGTAGGGGTGGGGAAGAGGGAGTGAGGGCATCCATGGAGATGGGGCCCTTCACAGTGCTCTGCGAGGAAAGTAAGTGACTAAGTTGAGTTACTTTGAGACTTGTGTTTGGCCTATGCACTGCTTTGTGTGTTCTTTACCACGATGCTGTCCTGTGGGTTATTACTGCATAAGAGCAACAACTCTATTTGATTGCCAATGGCAGATGTTAGTCATACTAGTCAGTCATAAATTTTGGCTCAGTTCTAGGTTGATAAGCCCTAGGATATGATCTTGGACTTTATAAGGCTGTAGTGACAACACACACACACACACACACACCACACACACACACACACACACACACACACACACACACCACACACACACACACACACGATCATGTGACAGGAAAGAGAACTCTTGTACATTTCATATGATCCAGATAGCCTCAGAAGAGAGGCACTCTCATGTCTAGCATCCATATCAAACCCTAGCAAAATAACACTGATCACGTCATACTTGAGGCAGGAGAAGAGCAGGTGGCATTCAGATGAGGACACTAGTACTATGTTTGAATGGACTTCTCAAGAATATTCCAGATCTTAGGTATAGGTGACATTGTCAAACAAGTCTTCAAGTTGTGTTACTTACACTGTTATCACCTTATGGGGTAGAATTTTAACTTAAACTGAGATCTCTAATCATCCTTTTAAATGTTTTCCCAAGGATGACACTACAAGGTAGCTTTGAAATGAAAGTTAGTATGTGTGCAACAAAAACTAAAAAGAGCTGAGGTCTAGAGCTATAATGCAAAGTTACAATGATTAAGGCATATATTCATGGCTGGAGGAAAGATGAGCTGACATTTAAATGTCCTTTGTAGGCCCCACAAGAAGAGAAAATGCACACTGGAAGATAAGCCTGTGTTTTGTTTGTTATTGAGACACACTCAAAAGAATTGCCATTACATCCAGACAGTACAATTAAAAGACATTAGAAACAGATTGTAGAGTTTACAAGCTAGGGAAGTTGTACACCCACTTCACACACTATGGACTATAATTCAGATGTCAAGGATCTGTTAAAGACTACTTGTTGATTTCTATACAAAGGCTTTTATCTCCAATGATAAGAATCATTGTAGCAGGGGAATGTCTGAACTTAAGAAGATAGCAAATGGGGATAGAACCCTAGATTCTTTTTACACAAGTGTTACTGAGTGTTCATGAGCTCTGGTTATATAAGTGCAGGTCAATGGGATGATACACATAACTGTAGGTGATCAAAGGTGGCTCAACAATGCTGTAGGCTCTGACTATGAGGTTTTCTTAGACTGTGAGGATGATACATCCTTTGGTAGAGAAATACATTGAAGATATGTGGTGAGTAAACTAGAAATTGGTTTTTGTAGTCAGGAGATTGAACTATTGTTGCCAGTTCCTCCCCGGTATGTAATTATTCACTATAGTTGTGGCCTTTCCTACTGACTTCTGTAATGTCTCCCTGTTGTTAGTTTTTGTTTGTTTGTTTTGTTTTCTTACTCTTTTCTCTGTCGTTTGAGGGGGGGCTGCCACCCAGCTCCCAAATAAATCACATGGCTTATTCTTTCTTATGAATACCTAGCCTTAGCTTGGCTTATTTTTAGTGAGATTTTCTCAACTTAAATTACCCCATCTACCTTTTGCCTCTGGACTTTTATCTTTCTGTATGTCTGTATACCGTTTTTTACTTCTTACTCCATGACTTACTGTGTAGCTGTGTGGCTGACCCCTAATGTTCTCTTCTTCTCCTTTCACTCCTCAATCTTCTTTTTCTCCTTCTATTTATTCTCTCTGCCTGACAGCCCCACCTATCTTTTCTCCTGCCTTGCTATTGGCCATTTGGCTCTTTATTAGACCAATCAGGTGTCCCAGACAGGCAAAGTAACACAGCTTCACAGAGTTAAACAAATGCAACATTAAAGAATGCAATATATCTTTGCATCATTAAACAAATATTCCACAGCATAAACAAATGTAACACATCTTCAACTAATATTCTACAACATCTCCCTGATGCATCATTGTTGGGCTTGACCAAAACCTTAAAATATTTGACCTAAAGAATTGGGAAGTAAGTGACAGAGTCTAATCTATGATACCACCTCAGCAAGACACTCTGTCTTCTTCAACTTCTGCCCCCACCATGAGGCTATATGGCCTGAGTAGCTGCTGTTCTGGGTAGAGAACTAGAAATACATGAAGTTAGACCTCAACCCAACTTGTTAGACTGGATCTCAAAGCTGCAACCTGCATTTGAGTCAAATACAAATTAGTTCTAGCAAATTAAGTCACAATCCCAAGAAAAAGAAATAAATACCTGTTTTCTTAAGATACTGAATTTTATGGTGTTTTTAATGCTACTCTTGTAGTAGCTGACTAATAGAGTAACATTTGTGCCTCTCTGACCAAATTTTCTGAAGTTGGTGGTGTATCTAACAACTCATAACATTGTAGAATAGAAGAATTTTAGTAATGGCAAAATTAATCAATTTATTGGAATTTGTGGAAAGAGATATGAAAGCATGCATAAATCTTCAAATCCAGAATCCTAACCTAATCTGAGAGTCAAGAAGTGTTTCTCTGGGGATGTGACATCGAAGCTGACACCCAGCCCTCGACTAACAAGTTAGGAGATATGTCGGCATCCAAGGGAAAGGAGAGGGTTCAAACTGCCATTGACCCAAGCAGATGATTGAGTATAGATGTGCATCTGGAGAGAGAAGCAGCAGCAAGTGAGTGGCAGAACTGTGGTGGGCTGAACTAGGTCTCCCAAGATTCACATGTTGAAGCACCAGCCCCAGTACCTTGAAATGTGAAGTGCAGTGCTACCTGTTAACACTGCAGGAGAAAATGGGCTCGATGCTGGTTGTGTCCTCAGAAGATGAAAGGACTTCTTTTCATACTCAGAGATAGAATACACGGTCTTGGAATTTCTGTGGGGAAACTAGGTGACTGAGGTAGAACTTCTTAAGTTAAACTTTCAGTGACAACCACAGACTAGAAACCTATATACAGTCACAGGGAGGGGCTGGAGGAGAGAGCTTGTTCATGGAGAATGGTGGTTCTCAACCTGTGGGTCAAAACCCTTGGGGGGTTAAATGACCCTTTCACAGGGGTTGCATATCAGATATCCTACATATCAAATATTTACATTACAATTCATAACTGTAGCAAAATTACAGTTATGAAGTAGCAACAAAATAATTTTGTAGTTGGGGGTTAACACAACATGAGGAACTGTATTAAAGGGTTATACATTAGTAAAGTTGAGAACCTGATATAGACCTTGGTACACAGTGGAAAATGGCCACCCCAAGAATCTGTAGTCACAGACATGTCCCTCTTCTAAGCTCAGTGTGAAGGCTGCATGGCACTAACAAATACCATGTTCAGATGTTTCAGGGTGAGAACAAATCAGACTGAGATAAAACCTCACCCCAGGCCACATGTAATGCTTGCAGATGATACCTCGAAAGATGAACACCCCACTCAAAATTATAAACAGGTATGGAAACAGTTTACCTTGAAAGACTTATAAAAGAGAAGAGCAGACTGTGAACCAAAGAATTTCAGATTATACAACTATCAGAGATCTATCTGTTGTGATGTCTGGGTCTAAAATGATTGAAACTAAAATAGAAAAATTTTTAAAAATCATTAAAAGTGAGATGCAGAGCTAGCCCCAATGGCACGAGCTCAGGAGAACTGGCCCCACCCCTCACAGGGCAATGCAAGAGAGATGACCCTGGTGGCCTGGGCATGGGAGAACCAGCAGGCTGACCAACTCAGCTGCCATGCAGTCTCAGATCCAGGGCTTTGAGTTGGCCCAGTCCAACATCTACCCCACCTATGAGTGGCTGGAGTGTGTGAAGGGGCTGATCCTACAGAACCAAAGCTGCAGGATCTCCATGACATAGGACAATAGCAGGATATCAAAGTGGAGTCTTGATGAGAGTCCAGTATTGATGGTGTAACAGAAGTTAGAGGTCTTGACTCATTACGATGAACATTTGCAACTAAAGCTGTTTGGACAAAAGGACTTACTGTGTGACACTGTAATACACTGCAACTTCCATGGCAAGATTTTTTTTTTTACTTTTAATTTTTTATTTTTTTTTGGGGGGAGAGGTTATAAGGGTGGAGGGCAAACATTGAAGGACTGGGAAATGAGTGGGGTTGGGGTACAAGATGTGAAATTCATGAAGAATCAATTAAAAATTATGAAAAAAGTGAGATACAGATACTTGTAAAAAGAATCACTTAGAATAAGAACAATAAATTATAACCCTGAAATTTAAATATAGTCAATGATTTTCAAAGGCATATTAATAGAGCTTAGAAAGGAATTGTCAACCAAACAATATAGCTGAGGTTATAAAGACACATATCACGTGATATATTATATATAATCAGATATGACTTCTTTATGAATTTATACACAGAAATAGAAATATATACATGTATGTATATATATTTGTGTGTGTACATAAAGTATAAAAATAAAATAGTTCCATAAAATAGGAATTTCATTAGGATTCACCAGAGGAAATGAGAAATATAACTTATTAAAACAGATTATTTTCAAAGGAATGATAATGAAATTGACAACAGAATTACTACTATAACTACTACTACATTATTATCATTGCAGTACTGGAGATTGAACATAAGGACTGTGTATCTCAAATAAGCATTCTACCATTGAGCTACATCCCTAATGAAAACAGACTTCTTAGAAGCAACATAACAGATAAAATAACATAAAGTATCATCTGCAAGACTTTCAGAGAAAGTCATCAATCAACAGTTTTATAGCCATATGTATTCCATTTCCTATGCCTACATCATCCAACAATTATATCAATTACAAATTTTTCTTTCCAGATAAATAATGAGAAACTTGGTCTCACAGAATGTTGTAGATTACCTGAATCAAAATATTAACAGAAAGAAACTATATCCTGACAAAAATTATATATGATGTATAACTGGTGATTAGTAACTGTGGAATACCCAGCCACAGCTGGCACATCTATATCACAACCCTCCCACAATGCTCAGGGCCCATCATAGAAGAAGGGGCAGAAAGATGTGAAATAGTGTCTTCTCGACATACATCACATTGCATTTATGAACTCACAACACCTCTGGTTGCCTGCACAAGACCTGCACAGGATTAAGACAATCAATACTCCCGTGTGGATAGGGAAAGGAGTTCATGAGATCCCACCCATAACTGAGCAAGTGATAGCTGCTGACAAAGTATTACTGAGTGTGATGGTTTGAATAAGAATGGGCACCATAGGCTTATAGATTCAAATGCTTGATCACCAAAGAGTGGCACTATTTGAAAGGATGAAGAGGTGTGGTCTTATTGGAGGAAGTGTGTCACTGCGGGTGGGCTTTGAAGTTTCAGAAGCCTATGCCAAACCTAGGGTCTCTCTCTTTTTTCTATCTTCAGCTCTAGATGTAGAACTCTGGGATACCATGTCTGCCTTAATACCCCCATGCTCCTTGCCATGAGGATAATGGACTAAACCTTTGAAACTGTAAGCAAGCTCCAGTTAAATGCTTTCTTTTATAACAGTTGCCATGGTCATGGTGTCTATTCACAACAGTAGAACACTGAATAAGACACTGAGGAAAACTGTGCCCTCTGTGGTTCTTAGTCTGGTCAATAAAAGAATTAAGAAACAGACTCAAAAGGAAGCTCAAGGATAATTTTATTAGAGTTTACATGAAAAACACCAGTGCAAGCAACCTATAAATCTCAGCAATTGCTGGAAGACCTAAAGAAAAGAGAATGCCATGGTGTTTGCAATGAATGTTAGACAAGCAACCACTGATGAAAGGAGAGGAAGACATCAGAGAAAAAGTGAAAAAGCCCAGATTAACCAGGAGAGCATTCTTAGCCTTTGGCCAGTACCCAAAAAAGTAATAAGTAAAGTGAAATTTACATGTTTCTTAGTCCTAACTCATAAAAGCAGCCAGGCCAGTGCCATAGGGCCCTGCAAGCCTCTGCATTAAAGGTTTCTGAGAATAAAAAGTACATTATCTCATTAAGGTGTTAATAATCCTTTTCATCTCATTTTGGGTAGCCTAACGTCCTTTCTATTGCTATTTTTAGACATGATTGGGGCAGTTTATAGAATAAAGATTTTATTTGCAGCTTATACTTTCAGAGGGTTAGAGTCCATGACAGTCATGGCGGGGAGCATTGATAACAGGCAGTCATGACACTGGAGCAGTAGCTGAGAGCTGACATCTTTAGACAACAACCACAAGGAAGAGAGAACATGAGAGACACTGGAAACAGTGTGGGGGTTTGGACCTCAAAGCCCACTCTCCGTTACACACCTCCAATAAGGCCATACCTACTACCCTGCCCAAACAGTTCACCAACTGGTGACTATGTACTCAAATATATGACACTATAAGGGCCATTCTCATTCAGACCACCACACTTAGAAGTCTGGGTCTCCTCCCAGGGCTAGAGTTGAAAATTAGAACAAAGCCCAGATACCTTCACCTTTTCATATGGTAATCTGAATTCCAAGAAACGGCAAAGCCGATGTACTACTGAGGCTACTGTAACAGAAGAGAGTCAATTTTATTCAGCAGTGTGGCCCTGGGTAGTCAGCCATGCTCCAGTGGGTGGCCCTACACCCATGCAGATGGACACCGCTAAATAGACTCAGTGGGCTCTAGAAAAGAAGACAAGAAGTTGAGAGGAGGCTTGTGTGCACATAGGTATGCGTGTGTGTGTGTGTGTGTGTGTGTGTGTGTGTGTGTGTGTGTTCTAGGTAGAATTGGAGGGGCTAGGGAGGATTGGATATGATTTAAATGTATTCATACATGAAATTATCAATGAATATATAATATAAACAAATAATGGCGGAGACCGATAGTATTTTGAATCCCCAGTAGTGGGTTTCTCCACTGACGCAGTAAGCCAAATCAAGCCAAATTAAAAGGTAAAGGACCAGGTTTAATCTGAGCAAAAGTACTCCTGAGTGATCTTGGGGGAAAGGAGGAGGAGAAATCATATGGCAGATCTATGGACTAGAGCTTAAATACCCTGTAGGTGAGGTTTTAAGCAGCTCTGGGGGAGGAATTGCTTGGTGGGCTTTCTGAGGGGCAGGGTTTGGAGAGGGAGGAGTGGGGGCTGAGGCAGAGCTTCCAACAGAACAAACTCTGCCCCTCAGAAAGCCTACCAAGAGGCGGCTCCTCTCCTGGAGCTGCTCAAAACCAGGTCTACAGGGTTTTTAAGCTCCGGTCCATAGACCTGCCATGTGATTTTTCCTCATCCCTTACCCTGAGATCACCTAGGAGTGCTTTGCTCATTAGACCTGGACTTTTAATTTGGCTTGATCTGGCTTATTGTGTCAGCAGAGAAACCCACAATTGGGGATTCAAAAACATTTATCAGAGAGCAATAGCAGACAATACCTCCATTTGCACAACCTCACAGGTCCAAACACAAAATAAAATAGGTCTGGGGATATAGTTTAGTGAGTAAAATGCTTGCTAGACAAGCATGAATCCTAGCACCCAGCAGTTTAAGGTTTGGCTCACACAGAAAATGCTGGAGAAACACGATAAAGACAGGTCCAGACAGAAGAAAACCTCTAAACAAGTGATAGTGTTTTAAAAAATGTGCATAGGCTTAAGAAAGAAAAGAAAATGGGTATAGACAGTCATAGAAAATAAATAATTTATAAATAATAAAGTAAAGTCTTTAAAAAGAGAGTAAAGTAATATAAAGGGAAAAGGTCACATAAAGATGGGAAATTCACAGGGAGTCTGGATCCTGTATGGTATTGCATTGACTTTTAATATTTTAATGCTGATGAGTGAATGACAGCTGCTGGGAGACATGGGATTGTAAAAGGGACAACTGAGTTAAATCAGCCTAGATACTTTAGGGATACCTTAACTTTAAAATGGAAGTCAGAAAATGTATTGAGTTGGGGAAGAGGTTATGCTTTTGTTTCCACAGGAAATGAAAGGCTGTGGATTCCTTCAAGGTTAATAGAGATCAGGTTTGATCAGGGGAGACCTTGGCTACAGATATAAAGAAATAAACCAAGAAAAACTGCAAGACAGGTAATGTATATGCTGATCCCTTGACATGGGAACAGTTCTGAGACTGGACAGCAAATGTTATAACTAGTTTTCTCAGGATTTGACCATTATCTCAATTTTTGTAGATCCCCTAAAGATGCCATTGCTACCACACAATAGGTAGCAGTCTAGAGAACACAATGCCCACAACCACAACAGGTGGGGAAGGTGGTTTTTGATTATTTTGGTGGGTTATGGATGTTTGTTATCATTTAGTGGGGATGTAGGAATATAGGATAAAAACACAACTACTAACATCAAATATTTTGCATTGGTATGGATTTTGGTATATTGATACAAATTTGAAGTTATTTTTGTTATACTGTATGTATATTTCTACTCTTGTTTGGGGTATTGTGCTTATGCAGCTCATTTAAAAGTGTAATGTATAATTAATAAATATGGGTTAGTAGTCATCTATAAGAATCAAACTTGTAGTTATGTTAGGTATGCTTCAAGATTAAACAGATATATTTTAGATAGATAAATGTTCTTCAAATGCTTCAGAGATCCACAGAATATGGCATTTAGGATGTTTAATAACCTAAGGCTCTTCATGACAGATGCATCTACTTCTGGCAGAACCAATCTACTTCATAAAAGGATGATGGTCATCGAAGAACCTCCATATGGAGTTTACTTTCAATGGCAAAGCTAGCCATTTGGGCAAGAAACTGCCCTATCTTGACTGCTGACAGTATGCTGTACAAACTGGACAAGCAAAACACAAAAGAAAGTGACTGCTGAACTTTGCTAAAACAAGGCAGGACAGTCCTTTAAAATTCCTGCTTCATAGAAAAGTCTACTAGATATTCTAGGCTTGTAGGTTGACCTCAACATTATGGAAGAACCTTGAGGGACTGTTCAGGCAGCCAGATGTCTTTGTCTTTTCTACAGTTTTGGAAGTTGCATGCCCTACATTTTCTGTTTATTCAGGTAATAACCTTTTAGGGTTTTTGATGGAGTTGAAGACTAGATAATTATAATTATTGTTTTCCTTAGTTATGATAGAATTTAAATTAAGTACAGAGCTTTGGACTCATCAAGATAGATAATAGAGTAATTTCTCCAAATTTGCCAAACACAAATGGACTGGATATTGTAGATTTAATTCTTACTTGATAACTGTTCTTATTGTATGTAATTTTACTATGTTAAAGTTAAAACCCTTTTTATTTAGACAAAAAGGGGGAAATATTGTGGAATATTACTTAAAATATGTAAAGATGTGTTACATTTGTTTATGCTACATTTGCTTAATTCTGTAAAGATGTGTTGCTGTTTTACCTTGCCTGCCTGAAGTACCTGATTGGTCTAATAAAAATCTAGGTCTAATAAAAAGCTAGGCAGTAAAGGGATAGGTGGGGTTGGCAGGCAGAGAGCATACGTAGCACGAAAAGAGAAAAGAGAGAAGAGTAGTGAAAGAGGAGAAAGAGAGGGAGATGCCCGGGGTCAGCCAGCCAGCCAGCCACCAGCCAGTCAGACACGGAGTCAGACATACAGAAGGAAAGAAAGGTAAAAAGCCCAGAGGCAAACTGTAGATGAAGAGAAACAGGTTAATATAAGTGGTAAGAGCTAGCAAGAAATGAATATAAGACAAGGCTGAGCATTCATAACTAATAAAAAGTCTCTGTGTCATGATTTGTGAGCTGGTTGGTGGCCCAAGAGAAAGCCTGCTACATGGGCCAACAGTTCATCAATATTCAGGAAAATAGGTTGTTTTTATTGTGTGCCCAGATTTTGTTTAGATCTTGATTATTTCAAAACAAAACAAAAAAACAACAGCAACCAATAGCCAAAAAAAAGTTTTTAAATGAATGGTGTAGATTAAGTAGTGAGTGAAGATAAACATGCACCTCTTAAAATTTAGAATGAGAAGAAATAAGAAAATTCATGAAGTCAATAATCAAGGAACACTGAGGGCTAGACTCCCAGAAATAAAAGAAGGCAAAGTTAAAATGTCAAACAACAATATAAATGAAGTTGAAGAAAGAAAAGAACACCCCCCTACCTCCCCACCCCACCCCCACCCTGCACACACACACACACACACACACACACACACACACACACACACACACACAAGAAAGAAGCTACATTCTTACCTTTGCTCACTGCAGGCAGGTGGCATGGGTGTACTCTTATTTAGCCAAGGGATGCTACTACAGAGAACAAAACCTAGTCAATACTGAGCCTTTTGAAATGCAGACCTCCACATCTTAAAACATGACCATGAATGGAAGATTTGAGAACAGACCAAAACACCATTTTATCTCCCCATATTACACAAAGACCCATCAGCTCAAAGGGCAGCAGAAATGTTTGGAAGGAAAGCACAGGGCTCTGGGTGTTAGTGGTGTCCCTGTTGAAGTGCCCAACCTTCCTGCACCCAGCTGGGTGAAAGGCTGTAAGAGCAGAGAGCTCTGTGGTCTTATAACTTGGCCAGGAGGCTAGCAGCCTGATTCTCCTGTGTGCAATCACAGAGGTATCTGTATGGAGTGTTTGGGTAGCAGCTAGTCTATAAGTGTCTCTGTGTTTGCATGATTTCTGCAGGCCCAAACAGCTGGAAAGGCCTCACACTAAACACACCAAAGTTAAGGGTGGAGTAACAGTAAGTTTAGAAGAAAGAATGAATAAGGGACCAGATTGGATAACCATAGCTCAGATATCTCCATACATTGATGCTTGGGTATGAAATGAATATCATCCCAGGTTTTTGTTTCTTTGCAAGCTATCCTGGCCATAGTTTTGAAAGTTTCTTAACGTTTTTTTTGTAAATTTGGATGGATGGATAGATGGATGGATGGATGGATGGATGGATGGATGGATGGATGGATGGATGGATGGATATGATAGATGATGGATGGATGGATGGATGGATGGATGGATGGATGGATACATGAGTTAGTAAAAAATAAAATGGGAGCCTAATTTAAAAACCCTCTGTTAAGGATTTCCCCGTGGAAACTACCTAAAGCCAGCCAAGCTCCCCACAGGCACTATGCCCACCACTCTCCAGATCGTCTGCTGAGACCAGACAACAGGAGCTCATGCCCTTTCCATCTGCAGCTGAAGTGGGCCCATGGTCACGAGTAAGCAACAGCTTTGCAAAACAGTGTATTAGGAAAAGACAGCATTGGGTGCTGCAGTATAAGAGAATTGTTTAAAACGCAAAATGACTTCCAAAAAAGTTTGCTTGTTTACTGAAGAAAAATAAAGAGCAGTTGAGTTCTTTTATACCCTGTGTGGAATCTCCTTTTTATCTTGTTCTTTATGGGCTTTATACTTTGGGAGATGTTAATGGGAAGAAATTTGTGATTCCAAATAAGTCTACAAATGTACACTCATATAGCATAACCGAGGCACAGTCTTATGCAGATTTTTTTTTTGCTCTGTTTTAGTCTTCAGTTCTTAGAGGAAAATGTCGGTGCAGTGATGTGTCACAGCTGCTATTAGAGAAGTCCAAGGCAAAAAGCAAGGCAGGATGATCAGCCTTGGCAGTCCCCACATGCAGTGCGATTATATTGTAATACTGTTTGATGCAATCATATGTTTGATCAGTTTCAAGAGATGAATATCACCTCACTTCAAACAATATGGTACAGTCTCATTGTATGGAATTATGGCTGCTGTCAATCAGCATATGGCATAACCCTTAAAGTGCCAGCTTTGGGGAATGTCATAAAAATGATTGCAACACTTGCATTAATTAGTAAGTTTTTGCACTAAAATGAAGCAAAACCTGTTAAGACAATTTATGTGCTGTATCTCTTGCTTGTTTTTGCTATCATAGAAATGAGTATGTCACCCATATGTGTACACACGCACCTGATTAGCCCAATGGTTGTTAGACCAGCCATTCTTATAAATATGGGATGCCTGTGAGCCCCTTGGTATGAGTGGAGACATGTTTTGTACTTTATTTAATGATCCCTCAGAATACACTAGCTAAAATAAGAAGTCAGTGGAAAGTAGGGTAAGCATTCAATGACCAACAGATTTTTTTTATCTTGATATAACAAAGTCAAAATTTAAGCCCATCAAATAAGAAATAAATGATAGGTGGATTTGTTTAGATGAGATACAGAATCATAATCTTTGGAATATTATTAATTTCACTTTTCCAAAGTTAGTAGACTTGGCATTTTGAATGAATAAGAATTCCTTTTCATTTTTTTCCCACATTAAGCAGGGACTATTTATTTCCTCTTATTTGAAGTTACAATGTTTGTCTAAAATTAGTCATTCTTTGCTCTTCCTTCATAGGACAGTAATAGCTGCCTCCACTGTGTGCATCATTGGAGGGACACTCCCACCTTGATATGACACATGGCATTGTGACCCAAGACTTCCCACATTCCCTTGCTCAAGATGGCCAATGGCCCCAGATTCACCTGTGTTTGTTGAAAGCATTATATATCATTGGATTATTGTGAGTTCTATTTTTTCCAAAGAATTCCCCTACAATAATTTTTTTTTAATTCTCCTACCCACATTTTGGGTTTCCTTTGTTCCTTTTATCAACTAAAAAGTCACTTCTGTGATAGACAGATGTTGAATATGGTTATCAATGCCCCCACCTTCTCATATCTGTGGCCTTGTGTAATTTACTCCACTTGAATGCAGACAGGGTCTTGTGGCTTGCTTCTGAAGCCTAGAATATGGACAGGGTTATTAATTCAGCTCCATGGTTAAGTCATACAAGACTGGCTTCTGTCTTGCTTGCAGAGTCACTCACAATTCCTGTGTTATCCCCTCGTAGACAGCAAGGAAATGAGATTTATTCCAATAGTCTGTGATGAACCTAATCCTACCAACCAGGATTATATGAGCCTGGATGGGGATTCTGCCTTAGTGAAACATTTATTATTTGTTGGTGGTCTAAAAACTTGAAGCCAATCCTTTCATATGGAGGCAAGGAAAGCACTCTGTTCCAGGCTGGCAGATGACCTTGGTGTAATGTGCCAACAGCTAACATCTGGACTGCACTTTCCAAAGAGACATGAAGTAGGACACCCTGCTAAACTGTACCCAGTTCTAAAAACCACAGATACTGCGAGGTAGTGCTTGTGTTTTATTCTGAGCTCCTGAAGTCTGGGTTTATTTGTTACACAGTGATAGACAGCTGAAGCATCCACTCCTACTGAACACACACAACAGGTCCTCACAGAGCCTGTGCGGTGCTTGGTAGAATGACGTAGTTGGAAACAAATGTCTTTATACTTTTGCTTCTATGATCTTCAGCCAATAGAAAGTTTCAGTACAATGGCAGGTTTAGGAGAAGAGCTGATTTAGAGAGTCTCTGTGAGCTTCCCACAAAGATCCTACTGTCTTTCATGGGCAAGAGATATTGACCTGCACTATTCTTTTGATTAAGATTATAAAACTTTAAGGTTTGTATTTTTTTTTTAAATTTCTGATACTGATTTGGTTCCATTGAGATACTGGGACTACAGAACTATGAAATGGCTTTTTTTTTTTCATGTTGCCAATGTTATATTCCAAGACACAGCTGTGTTATTTTCTGCATCATCATCATCAGATCAACAGTTTATTGAATTTAGGGTTTATGGGAGAATTAATAATCTAACTACAGCCTTCAAGAGAAGCTAAGACATGGGTTTTATTCTTCTTGTGGCACCCTGAAGGATGTGTACTAGAAAAGGGCCACAGAGTCTGTATGTTAGTCTGTATGTAGTTAGTTATTGTTTACTCAGCTATCCATAGTAATAACAAATAGTAGTAGAGAATAGTAGTAGTTAAAATGTTACCACTAATAATCAAACTTTTTTTAATTCTGAGAGTCATTATAACTATTTGATCTCTCCCACATGTATTTAGGCTAATATTATGGTTATTATGGTGTCGTGTGTCCCCCCGTGTCCCCCCCCCCCCCGCCTTGGATTCAAATCTCCTGTTGGTGTAAAGGGACAACCTACTTGGGTCAGAGAGGAGAGTCAGTTAGGTCACAGACATGTTCTATTAGGGGGTTGGGGGGGGGCATTGTCCAGGTGTGACTTATCAAGAATTTCTTTACTTAAAGTTTCTTCAGTAATGGAGGGTTTGAAACAGTAATAAAAATGCGAGATAGTTTCCCTATTAGATTAACAACATTTAAATGAATTTTAATTAATTTTAAATAAATTATATCTAGTCTAGGTTATAGGGAAAATGACTTCTGCACAGTTGGTGGGAGTATAAATTGGCACAGCCTGTTTATAGAGCAATATAACAAAATTTCTTCAACATTTTAAGTCCACTTCTTGTCTAGGAATTTATGCCAAGAAAAGATTTCTGAATTTATGTTAAAAAGTGTTCATTAAAACACTGTGGATGAGAACAAAAAATTAATGCAACCTAATACTTGTCAGTAGATTTAAATATATTGTGAAATAAACAAAATGAAGGTGACTACGGCCAGTTAAAGGGAAATATTTGTACAGGTACTCACAATGTATCTATATTTTTTAAAGTTAGTCATCACACACACACACACACACACACACACACACACACACACACACACTCAATCAAATCTGCTCTTAAAAATATCAGTCTTGTACATGTACAATAAAGCTATCAAGAGCATTAGCAACACCAATCATTAAAATTGGTTTCTGTAATGGAGAAATTATCCTAAGATATTTGAATTTTTTCAGTGACCGTGGTTAATCTAAAAGGCAAGTTGTTATAGACCAAATATAAAAACAAGAGTCTATTTGAGACAAAGTGAGAATTGCTTCCTAAGAAAACACTATTTTAGTTACCCAGAATAAGTATGCTGAACCAAAGCCCTTGAGATTTCATTTTCCACAGGACAAAAGGACAAAGAATGAGCTTGCAACTGATTGGTTACTATTGTATTGTCAATGAGAATACAAAGGCTAAGGGCATTGGAGATGGCTCAGCAATTAGAGTACTTGTTGCTCTTGCAGAGGACTCTGATTCAGTTCCCAGCACCTACTTGGTGGCTCGCAATCACGTTACTCCAGTTCCAGGGGATCTGACTCCCTCTTTTGGACTCTGTGGGCACATGAATACATATGGTGCAGATAACAGACAAACAGGCAGGCACATCTATGAATAAAATAAAATAAATCTTTTTTTTTTAATTAAAAAAGGAAGCAAAAAGAAAATGAAAAATTAGATATGGGCAAAATACCAGGTTCGCTGTCAATACAAAAATATCAAGGTCGTTGTCTTCAATAACAACCACAAGGAAAGGGTGTTTGGGGAGAATCTAGGGAACTGACTTGAATCATGGCATCCTGCCATGTGTGAGCTCAGAGAAGTTTTGCTTGGTGCTTCCTGAGACTGTGTCAGAAGCTATGGGTCCAAGCTTTCTCTAAATGGCTGTGATGCGCTTCGCTATGCCTGTCGATCTACCTGTCACCTATCTATGTACAAAGCACACTTGCACATGCAAGTGTGTGAGGACTATGTAAGGTTAGGAGTAATGCAAATTGAGGCATTAGACACACACCCACAAAAGTTCCTTTCCCTACACCAAACCATGAATTGACTGACAACTTCAGTTATAAAATTATATGACTTGTCAAAGAATGGATTGGTACTAATTATAAGAAATTCTTTATTGCATTGTTTTGGTAGATCATTAGTGATGGGACAGTTAGCAGTTTGACACCATGAAAAACAGTTAACCCCATCAAGCTTAATTTTTAATTTGTTTTCAAAGCATTTTCTTTAGGAGTGTGTTTGGATAACATTGCCCTCTTCTTGAAAAAATGAACTTGTATTTTGGTTCAAAATCATATCTGAACCAAAAAATTGCAGTCTGGCATATATAACAAGAAATGAAAGTCATCAAGTGGGCGGAGTGGTATGGTGTACGCTGCAGTCCCACTCACAGTAATGTAACTGGACTGTTCTTTAAATTAAGTAAATTTGTATGTCCGCTTTCTCTTAATGGAATCAGTTTCGATATACTCTTTGTTCGTGCTGTTACCCGCTTCAATCTGAGGGTTCTTTGTATTAACTTTTTAAAGTTACATTACAAAGAGGTTTTAAGATTTCCCAACAGGCTTTTATTTAACCAAAGCTTTTGATCTCAAACCTGCTGGGGCCTAGTGAAATCCTCACCAATTCTCCAGTAACTCTTCACTATTGGAATTTGAAAAGACCCACCTGAAGGATTTAACTCCCTGTAAGGTCCCAGCTGCCCTTCAGCTCACTCCTCTATTCAAGCTGACAGTGAGGGAGCTGGCAATCCCTTTGTGATCCCTAAGCAGCCTAAGGTGTCCTTTGCAGTTGTATTCCCAAGGAAATAAAAATCAGGAGGACACAGACCCATATACCTCATGTCCTGCCATCTTCAGTTGAAGGGGACCACAGGGAGTCTGCTTAACAACCTTTGCTACCTAAATACCTTTTGGACATGGGAACTCCATAAAAGAACTTTCATAGCATCCATTACCCTACTGCGGTGCATAACAAATTAGATTTAAAAGGCTACCTCTTTCCCTTCCAGCCATTTCTATCATTTCTTTAAAATTTCAATTTAGTGTCTAGTGACAGAATCTTCTATCATGTACTTTAAAACTCTATAATGTCAATCATTCTAACGGAACATTGGTTCCAAAGACTTAGAGTTATGTTATTATAGACAAATCACACTTTAAAAAGATCAAGTAGAGGAAGAAATAGAAAATGATGCTTAACAGATGTAAATGTAAAACTATCTGCAGCAAACACCAGTTGGGGATCACTTCAAAATAAAAGTTTGAATTAATTCTGTTTATCCCACAGTCCCCATTTTTGGAACGAATTGGAAGTTGGGTTTGAAATGTATCTACTCTGTATATTAACCTGCTTAAGAAAGTATAAACTAATTCTAAGAAAACTCTTGATTGTAGCATTTAAACATTTTGTTAATTAGTAACTGCTGTACAGAGGCTTTAGGATATGGAAACAACAGCAGGAATGGGAGCCTTATAAAGCCTTGCAAAGAACATCATGTTTGCTGCCTTGGAGGGGCGAACAGCTTCTCCTAAATATTTCTTGCTTTTCTATTAATATTATAAGACCTCTTCATTGTTAGAAAAACATTGGCTGCATATTGAGAAATATACATTGACTTCAAGAGATGTCATCATCTTATGATCAAGCCTCAAATTAGCCTCAACTTCATATCAAACAACTGGGAAGAAGTCTCTTTGGAGGGGAACATGGTCTCTGTTCTGCACTCAAGGCTTCTTCAGGGTACACTGCACACTGCCTTTATCATTGACCTAATGGGTCTATTGGCACAGAATGGCTTTGCCCCCTTGGGCTCTCGTGTAACTACAGAAAAATAGTCTTGACCAATTGGAATGTTTCCAATTTGGGCTAATGGAAAACCACTACCAAGCCTGTAGAACATGGCATGGTGGTTCATCTTGGTTTACTTATTTCTACAAACATATGTTACATGTCAGTTTGTTTCTCTTTCTGACTAGATGCCTGATAGATGTACTCTCCAAAAGAGTCTGAAGCCTCTAGAAATGCTAAAAAGTTGATAGTTTGGTTAGGCTCAACCAGTGGACAATGAACTGTGAGGATCTTCCTGGCTGTCCCCCAAAGCTGGGGTTGCAGGCACAAGTTACTGGAGCTACTTTTTATGTATATACTGAGAGGTTGAATTCAGGTCCCCATGCTTGCAGAGTAAATGCTCTTATCCACTGAGCTGTCTCCTCGGATGCCTCAGTGAATTATTTTTTATCAATACACACAACATTATGCTCAGAATATCAAGTGCTGACAGTTGTCCATCAAATGATATCACATAGAAATTTCACACTATTGACATTTATTATTACCATTGTCTGTTTGGGGGGAGGGTGGCTAGTTTGTGATAATGAAAGCCAAAATCCTGGAGGTTTTTCTTAAACAACAGATTTTGTAAGTAATTGATATTTTCTCTCTTTTTTTAAGCACTGTTTTCTTACTAGAGATATATTAGGACATAAAGATTTAATCTTTTCCAATTGTTTCTAGGAGATTCTTACAACCTTTCTAATACACACCGATCTGTATTGTGTTTTCATTTATAAACATTTTATTCAAGGATACCAGGATTCTAAATGACACATGCCAGTCAGTGGTTTCAAAACTCAGTTTGGGCTGGCTCTCTCCCTATTGCTTGCGTTTCAGCATTGAAATTTTAAAAAATCAAAAATCCAACTCCAAAGGTTCGGTTGTGGCTGTTGAATTATTTTAAAAGGTTATAGAGGACATTCTCTGTAATCAAGGTTAAGACAAGAAAAATGGCACCTCAGGGAGCATGTCAGCTGAACAGAAAACTTGACCCAACACCAAGCTCACTATCAGACTCAACAGCTGCCACATCAACCAATGAGACTAGAAGAGAGGCAGCCAGGAAGTCAGGTGCCGAGGCTGGAGAGAATCCCTTTCAGAGCCACTGGCAGAGAGCCTTTCAGCTGCTCTACAACCACCGTACAAGCCCAGAGGTGTTGGATCTGATTTTGGACCACAGCGGGGGAGTGAAGTACAAACAATACTGTCAACAGCAAGACTGTCAAGTTAGCACGGATAATATATTCATGGGAAGAGATATTGCGCTGCCGTGAGGATCCTAGAAGGAAGGCGGGCCAAGGGAATGCACTGAGCGGCTCTGCAAGCATCAACTACCCCTCATAGCAACTGAGCAGGAAGGCTCCCTGGCCTCTGGCCTTTCCATACTTGCAGGAAGCAGGTCTTGTTAAGTGAGATCTCACAAGTCTGAATAGAGGCTTAAGTACCTGCATAAGGACAGGGTATAGTCAGGAAGGATGCCATATTCAGATCTCAAAAGAAAGGGGGGTTTGAATTTGGCATGAGTAACAAAGAGCTGTCATGTTCCTTTCCTTCAGTAGAGAAAACAAGTGACCCAAAATAGAAAATAAATGACCCTTTCTGTGATTAGCAACTCATTGTGTTTGCTTCATGTCAAGAATGCTGTCAACAAACTAATAATAAATACTCACTGATCACCTCTCCAGACCAAAGCGAATAAGCAGAGAACACATGTGTGTGGCAGGTCTTGGATGACTGACATGTTTGCCGCTCCGGAGCCTGGGGCTTTTGGAGAGTGTTGCCTGACTACTGCAGCATTTCTCCAGCATTGAGCAGTGGGGTGGGGATTCAGAATTGTGAGCTCACTGTGCAGAAGGCTATCCTGGCCAGGTGATT
Organism: Peromyscus eremicus; assembly: GCF_949786415.1. Classification (NCBI taxonomy): domain Eukaryota; kingdom Metazoa; phylum Chordata; class Mammalia; order Rodentia; family Cricetidae; genus Peromyscus; species Peromyscus eremicus. Next base: position 24,061,748 of record NC_081419.1, on the reverse strand, counting down.
GTCCGCTGTGTGGCCTCCAGACTGATAGTATTATAACCTTCACCGTGGTACTGAAACTTGGTATGACCCTCAGGAAAATCTCCCCGATTGACAAGCATACTAGTTCTCTATAGCCAATACACCTGGTAAGGACCCTGAGGAGAGTGTGTTTTTAGTAAACGCTTGTTAAGTTTAATAAGCCACTAGGAACTGAGATAATTCAGGAAGTTTGAAGCATAGTAGAAAGAAGTTCTACCATTTATTCATTTATTGAAGACTCCGTTTCTCTTGACTTTTTATTTTTCTGACTTTATTGAGGTATGACTGAGAAATAATAATTATATATATTTACTATATATAATATAATGCAGTGTTTTGACATTTCTATACCGTAAATGGGTTATCATAATTAAGCTGATTAACATACTATTACTTCACATGTTTCATGTGTTATTTAATGTGGTAAGGGCAGTTAAGATTTTTTTCTCAGCACATCATGTTATATATTATTACTAACTATAGCCCATCACACTGTCCCTTAGGTCTGTAATAATTTAGTTTATGTGGATTTTCATTTGCTTGCTTGCTGTCTTAGGGTTTCTACTGCTTTGATGAAACACCATGACCAAAAAGTAAGCTGGAGAGGAAGGGGTTTATTCAGCTTACATTTCCACGTTGCTGTTCATCACTAAAGGAAGTCAGGTCAGGAACTCAACAGGGTAGGATCTTGGAGGCAGAAGCTGGTACAGAGGCTGTGGAGGGGTGCTGCTCACTGGCTTACTCCACATGGCTTGCTCAGCCTGCTTTCTTATAGAACCCAGGACCACCAGGGCCCAGGGATGGAACCACTTACAATGGGCTGGCCCTCCCCTATCAATCACTAATTAATAAAATGCCCAACAGCCAGATCTTATGGAGGCATTTTCTCAATTAATGTTCCCTCTTTTCAGATAATTATAGTTTGTGTGCCAAGTTGACATAAGGCTAGCCAGCACACCTGTTTTTTGTTGTTGGTTTTTTTGTTTGTTTGTTTGTTTTGAGACAGGGCTGCCTATAACCAAGACCAGGCTGGAACTCACTGTGCAGCACAGGGTGACCTTGAACTTCTGATCCTTGTGTTTCCCCCTCCCAAAAGCTGTGCTGCGAATTGAACTCAGGTCTTTGAACATGCTAGGCAAACATTCTACCAGTTGAGCTGTATCCCTAGTACCCTGTATGTTTCTTATAACCAAAGATTTGTACCCTTTTGTCAATCTCTTCCCTCCACCTTCAGATTTTATTTTTTTAATGGGGAATGTAGAGGTATTGAAAAAGCATTAGTGATGTGTAATAGAAATAGATGAATACACATATAACTAAAACATCATGCTGCACACATGCACAAAGAGAGGTATTTAGTGTGGCCACAGGTTAACTGGCCACCATGTTTTTGATGAGGTAGATGATTATGATTCCGAAGAACAGTCTGTTATGCCCATATCATGAGCCTCCCAAAGACCACCAGGAGTCTGAGTTCATATGCAAAAGCAAAGAGCCTTTATAGCAAGCTCCAGCTTGGGCTCTCTCTCCGTTCTGACACAGCGGTTGGATGGAGAGAGTATGGAGCTCAGTTATGGCAGCATTTTTAAGGAGTAAAGGATGGAGGGTGGGTAGTAGGGGAATTCTGGATTCAGATGGGGGTTGAAGTCCTGATTGGGCAGGAGTGGGGCAGCAGAAGTCTTGACAAACAGGAATTGGTACTAGCGTTGCTACGAGGAAATTGGCAACATATATGCAAGTAATGTAAGCTATCCTTTATGTTCTGGAGCATCTAGTACTTGTTTGTCTCAATTCTGATTGGTCCCCTGCAGGATACAGTTTGTGGCTTTTCCTGGTTATTGTAAGGGTGAGGCCTAGTCCCTGTATTGTTAGTCTGCAGCCTGTCATGGCTACACTAATGCTGTTAGGCCTCTTCACAGTCAAGTACTTATTTCAAGACTGTGAACTCTGCACAGCATGAATTACCTCAGATGTAGACTGTCTCATTTATAATTTTTATTACAGCCTTAAATAGATATTATTTTTCTGTCTTACTCATATGAAAATCCAGGCAAACACTGCCAAAAATATTGTGTGAGTTGTGTAGAGAGGACAACCAGGTTCTACATCCAGTGAATCTGTCTCAGGGATCCATGGAAGGATATACATCAATGAGAATGAGCAGGAGCCTTCCAGCCAAAAAGCTAAGTTTCTGCAGCCTTATTGGGCAAAACCATAGCTGAATTGAGAAGTATCATTAAGGTAAGAGTGTCTCTGTCTCCCCAACAGTTTGTGCTTTTTTTCCCCCGTGTGGATGCCTCTCATTCTTGGTATCTCCTTGCTTCTTAAAGACTTTTCCCAACATCTCGGATTTGCCTGACCTGCAAACAGGGGAAAGACCTTCACTTCAAGTTATCCTGCAGTTAAACACCCTCAGGGGAGGGAACAACTGATTTCGAATCTAACTGGTAAATCAATGAATAATTTTGTCTGTCAAGTTGGCTAGCCCAAGATACCTAAGTTTTGTGTTAAATCAGATGTAGATGTTGTTTGAAGGGATTCAGGGTATTTTGTTTTGTTCTGTAAGACAAGGTCTTACTATGTCATCCTAGCCAGGCTTAGGACTTGCTGTATAGACCAGGATGGCCTCAAACTTGTAGTGATCCACTTACTTCTGCTTCATAAAGACTGGGATTAAAGGTATGCACCACCACACCCAGCTGTTTGTTTTTGATAAAATAGATACACCTTTAAATAAAGCAGATTACTCTTGATAATGTGGGTAGGTCTCATCTAATCTGTAGAAGGCATTAAAAGACTAAGCCCTTGGATAAAGTAGGAATTCAGTCCTGAGACTCTCTTCAGGTTTGATAGGTGATTTTAACTTTTCTCTGCTTCTCCCACCTGGGGTCCGCCTGTATAACTAATTTGAGATTACTTCTGAACATTGACAATGACTTCTTTCTCTTTCTCTCTCTCCTTCTCCCCTCCCCTCCCCTCTCCTCTCCTCGTGCTCCTGTCTCCATGGAGAACCCTCACTAACAGACCAGGGCACAAGGTGAAGGAACATAGCAACCACCGATAAACAGCCTGTATTTGATTATATTCATTGTACTAATGAAAAGCAGTGAAAATGGAAAGTAACCAGTTGATTTAAGAAATGAGTGACAAGCCTAAGAATACCTTAAATAAATAAACATGAGATTGTTCTGAGTTGGCACGTGGAGTATCAGACAGTCAGTCACAGAAAAACATTCCATTATATCATTATATTTAGAGCAAGCACTTCCAATGAGAGAAAACTGGCAGGCTGGTTTAGTTGAAGTTCAATGAGTGGTGGGCTAGGAAGGTAGATTTGTTTAGCACCTGGTGGATGCCAGGTGCTCTTGTGTACTTGATCCCACTTAATTCTCACAATATCTGATCTTGTTGTACCCTGAACTTTAGAATCATGTCTATTGATGATAGTTTCTCAGGTGAGGGGCTGTCTTCTTGACCATGAATGAACACCCCAGTCACTGCTTATTTGTGGGAATGGACTGAGCTTACCTTCCCCCTGGGCTTTGTTGCTCTTGGTGTAGACAACTGCCCTTGTGTGCTGCTTCTTTGTCTGTTAAATTGTGTCCCGAATACTCCCTTGAGGAACTCATTTTGCTCTCAGCCAAGCGGAATTCAGCTCTTCAGCTCACGGAGACTGTAGGCTCCTGGCTTCCATTTTGCTTCAGAGTGCATTCGACTCTGGATTTAGGGGCATTATCTCTTTCATGGGGTCTTCTACACTAGACTTTAAGTTACACGAGGATAAGAACTGCATATAGTTTGCTCTGTCTACAACAGGAAAGTGACTAAAACATACGTAACACATCAATTTGAATAAATTTGAGACCAAGTCTTTCTGGGGCTAAAGTTTCCCGGAAGCATCTCATCACCTCCTGGTTCTTCCCAGTAAAAAGTTACATGTTTCTCACTTTTTGAAAATTAGTGGGTAAGTACCGGATCATCTCCCCCAAACTGTGCCCCAATTCAAACACTACCTGAAAAGAAATTTCTTTGAAAACAATTACTTGTGTAATTTTGCCACCTAAGAAATTAACCTTTTCTAGGCACAAAGACTTTGAATGAAATCTAACTTTTATCTTCTTGTTTTAGCCTAGGAAGCCAAATTTTGGAGCACATATATATAAAACTTTTCTCGATTAAGTGTAAAAGCTAGTTAATTTTTTTCTTATGTGTGTGTACCTGCTTGTCTGAATGCAGGCTGTGTACACGTAGGAGCCTGAGGAGTCTAAAGAGGGTATCTAAATCTCTGAAACTGGAGTCACAGGTGGTTATAAGCTGCCCAGTGTGGGGGCTGGCATCCAACCTGAGTCCTCTGCAAGCATAGTAAGAGCTCATAAGAGCTGATCTATCTCACCAACCCCTTTTTTGTTTTGGTTTAACTAAAGCATTTTTAAAGCAGGTGTCATAAATATATACAAGAACAACCAAAAATATACAGATCTAATGAATTGTCCTTCAAGAACTAGGAAACTAATGCTAGTTGGACCTGTATTTTTAAGACATTTCAGCTAACTACATTAAAACTTCAGTAATGTGTATTTATTGATTATGAATGCCGTGTAAGTCTATTATGTCATATTGGAAACAAATGTTCTGACTACCTATAAAGAGAATGCATCTCAGTGACTTTTTTTTTTAGCTGCCTTAATTCCACTGGACTATTGGCTTTCTAGCAGAAAGGACAAAACTAAAAGTCTGTGTGCAAAAAATAAAAGATCCCCTCTTTGGCACCTTCTGTTGGCCTGCCCACTTGCTAGCACGGTCCTCAGATCTTGGGATGTTTAGGCACCAGCTGCTTCACCATGCCAAAGCATCTGCTTCAAACTTTCCATACAGCCATGCACATGCACAGTGTTCAGGTACTAAGAGCTCAGCTTCAAATTCATACAGTCAGGGCCTTGGCACTCCAGTCTAGACTCTTTAAAATGTGCAGTAAATGCCGGGCGGTGGTGGCGCACGCCTTTAATCCCAGCACTCGGGAGGCAGAGCCAGGCGGATCTCTGTGAGTTCGAGGCCAGCCTGGACTACCAAGTGAGCTCCAGGAAAGGCGCAAAGCTACACAGAGAGACCCTGTCTCAAAAAAAAAAAATGTGCAGTAAAGCTTCCTCCATTTCATAAACTCAGGTGGGGGTTCAAAATCTGACTTTACTTTCTCAACATATTTCAGTTTATCTATTCTAACGTGATTGCTAATGCTAAGTATGAATTCTGCGTCTATAAAATTACACATTAATGGATAACTTCATCAGTTAGGGATGTACTCATCTCAATTTACAGAAAAGATGGAAATGTGAGTTAATCCGGTTCTTCATCTTTAACAAATGCTAGAGGTAAGTGGCAGCTGGCCCTGGGCCAGCAGTTCAGCATTGTCTGGGCAGATGTCAGTACGGTGCTCTTTCCTTAACCGAATTGCCTCTCATGGAAGACAGTTGTTACCCTTCTAGGCAGGGAAAAGGCAAAAAGCATCTGGATTTGTCTTCAAACTATGTCTCATTGGATAGAACTATTTCAGGTGGCTATTCTCAGCATTAAGGAGGTCAAGACACCATTAAAAGGTTGTATTGCCAACATGAATTCTTTTTTCAAGGAGGCAAAGAAAGGATGGACATTGGAAACTCCATTGTGTTTCCCTCTGCAGACTCTTTGGAAAGCAAAACGTTTTGGGCAATGGCCATCACAGTGGTCCAGGTGTCTAGATGTCAGCCTGCTTCTGTCATGTCTGCTGAATGCTGGAACTAAGGATGTTCACCACCATACCCAACTCAAGTGAACAAGGAAATGTTTTTTTCCTTACAGAGGAAGGGCAAAGAGTCTCACTGAGTATTGAACTCCCTTGGATATACCCTATGAAATTGTATAATGTGTATTTATGTTACCTAAGATCCTAGAAAATATCAAAGAAAGAATTCAATAAAAATAATTAAGCATAAAAGTTTCCTGGTTATGGACTTGACAGCCTCAAGTGCCCAAGAAACCTACAACTGGAGAGAAGCTCACGGCACCAAAGTGACAAGCTATCCAAACAAAGCATTCCCCTTGAGGAAGATTAAGGATGCTCCACAGGGCACCTATGATGCTGTACTATGATAAAACAAACTGTAAATATGTAAGATAACAAAAGAAGCAAAAGACGAAATTGCTATAAAGTGAAAGAACAAAACATTAATGACAATGAGAGCTAAATTTGAAAAATAAAACCTACAGAAGAAAGAAATCTGACGATTCACATGAAAGTCCGGACTTGATAGCTAATCAATAGCTAAGGAAGAACTGAAACTGAAAGATTCTTCTGAATAAAGTACCACCAGTTCACATAGAGCAAAGGCCAAAGGTAAGGGAATTTATCTATGAACAGGTATAGAAGGGTAAGATAAATGAAAACAAATCTACATTTAGATATATCATAGTAAAAAGAAATAATTAGAAAGTAATGTGCTTTTTATGTTATATGGGGTAGGAAAATAGCTCTATAAAGTGCTTTCCAAACAAGCCTGGATCCTCAGCATCCAGATGAAAAGCCAAGCACAGTGGCATGCACTTGTGGTCCTGGGGTAGGAAAGTGTAGATGGGCAGTAAGCCTGGAGACCTAAATTGGATTCTCAGCATCCAGGTAAAAAGCCAAGCACAGTGGCATGCACTTGTGGTCCTGGGGTAGGAAGATGTAGATGGGCAGCAAGCCTGGAGACCTAAATTGGATTCTCAGCATCCAGGTAAAACATCCAGCATAGTGGCATGCACTTGTGATCCTAAGGTAGGAAAGTGTAGGTAGGCAGCAAGCTTGGAGACCTGAATTGGATCCTCTGTATCCAGGTAAAAAGCCAATCACAGTGGCATGCACTTGTGGTCCTGGGGTAGGAAGGTGTTGTGTGGATAGGCAGATAATCTGGAGCTTGCTAGCCAGCCAGCCTAGTCTGGTTAGTGAGCTCCCAGTGAGAGACAGACCCTGCTCAAAAAATAAAGGAGAACCAGTCAATGCGCAGAAAATAAGAATGCTCAGCTCTAGATGAGACATCTGTGTCGCACCTCTTCCCTTTAGGCTCAGGGATCACCTCTGAAATAGGTGTGTATAGAAAGATTTTATAAAAGCCAGAAGGAGTAGACATCAAAGTCAAGCAGTATTTGCCCGACATTGCTGTGCAGTTGCACACATGATATCACAGCAGCCGAGATGGCAAGCACATGATCAAGCCAAACAAAATCCCATCCCGGATGGGGAGGGGATATAAAGTCTCTCTGCTACTGAGGAGCCAGTAGCAAGTGATGGGCCGCTGGGGGAGGGAGAGTTAGTATTCTTCAGGGATGCAGGCCCTAAAAGGCTACCCGCATACATGCAAGGCAGCACTAAATGGACTAGTGGGTAAGAGAGAGAAAGAGAGAGGAGAGGGGGAGAGACAGACAGACAGAGTCAGAGAGACAGACATACACACGGAGAGAAGCAGAGGCAGATACACACACAGATAAGACAGAGACAGAGACATGGGGCGGGGCAGAGAAGGGGAGAGGGAGGGAGAGGGGGAAAGAGAGAACATAGAATGGGGAAGGGAGAGTGGTGGAAAGGATAAGGAAAGAATTGGAGAAGAAGGGTATATGTTTATGCATTAAAGGTAACTAGAAGAAAAACTCAAATTATCTAAACCACAGTAACTATACTGCTCTACATAGAGAGTCCCAGGTCAGCTAGGGTTGCTTAAGACTCATCTCAAAATGAATGAATGAATGAACAAATAAAAAAGTAAGTATTAATTATCCTTGCTCATCTGAAGAACTGCCCCTATAGTTACTTTGTCAGTTGGCAGTTCTATTTTTAATGGAGAATTTTATCTCTTTTTAAAAACTCAGCTATGTACTATAATTTTTTGTACACAATGAATAGAATCTTCATGTTATGAGAGAGGAAGTTGTTTGTATTAGTTCAGGTTTCATGTTACCGGAAATAGGAAGCCCTATTGTAGTTTTCATGCATCAGCTCTATTGAGATATCAAAAAGCTGGTATGGCTGCAATAATCTCTGTCATTGCTGAGATTTAAGAATGGAACTCTACTGCTGCTGGAATCCCATCTGCCCCAGTCCACTTTGCAATTCCTATACACTCACTTTTTGTGGTGCTGAGGATCAAATTCAGGGCTTTGAACACACTAAGCACATGCTATGCCACTGAGGTAACGCCTTGGATCCTCCATATGTTCATTGATTCTATATTTCATATTATATGCATGACATAGGGATAAGGAGAAATAAATTGTCTAAATTTATGCTTATACTATTTTAAATTTCTTTAAGTAAATGATTCCAGAATTTTAACTAAGGGTTTTTTTTGGGGGGGGGGGCAGTTGAGTTTGGTTTTGTGAGAGGTGGTCTTACCATACAGTTCCTGGCTAACATGGAACTCAGTATAAAGATCAGGCTGGCCTCAAACTCACAGAGATCGCCTGCCTCTGCCTCCCTAGTGCTGGGATTAAAGTGTACACCAGCATGCCCGACTCAGAGAAAAGTAGTGAGCACACTCTATAGGATAAAGTGTGTTAATTTTTGTATTCCTTTGAGACCAAAAGGAAAAAAGATGAAGCCAGTCCTGGTCTACATAGTGAGTTCCAGGACAGTCAGGGCTACATAGAGAGACCTTATCTCAAAAACAAAGAAACAAAAACCCACCACAACAAAAGTCTATAAAAAACATAAAAAGATGTTAAAAGAATCTATGAGGAGAAACAGAGGGGAGTGGAAAATCAAGTAATAAAATGAAAGAAGGAGGGGATTTTTAAAAGTTATTAAAAAAGAAATTGTGATAAGGATGTCCAAAGAATTCTGGGAGTTGCAAAGAATTCTGGGAGATTCAGCCCTTAGTCAAGATGCTCTCCATTGTGTCTCCTGGACAGCCTCCACAGCTATGTCATTGTTTGATTTAGTCAGTTAAGTCAGAGAACTGAAGCAGCTTATTGAAGATGGAAGAATTAGCAAAAGCTAGAAATGAAATTCACACTCCAATTTATGTGGACTGGGAAGAACTGGGCAGGCCACTCTGTCCCTCTGGAGAGAACAGAGAAGATGGTCTTCTTTTGGGGCCCCTTTTTCTCCAGCTAATTACACAGCTGATTACTACAGAACAAAGGAAGACACAAGAGAAGGCTGACCAGGGCAAGCATGGCCTGGCAGGGAGAAAAGAAGATGATTCATTGAAAACCCTTTGTCCTGCAGCTGTGTCTGTGGTGACATCCTGGGCCTTGAAGAGTAGGGAATCTAGATGTGAGGAATCGAGGCATTTTCAGACCCAGGCAAGCCACAAAACAGCCATAAAAGGGCTTCAGATTTCTTTTCCCGTTTTCCTTCCCAAGACCTGGCTTGGCCTGGCCTTAGGAAGCAAGCCTTCCTCCAGAGAAGCTAGCCAACCAGGCAAGGACTCTTCTATATTTCTAACGTACACAGCACAGGATTCGTTGCCATTCTTATTAAGACCCAAACAATCTACAGTTCCCACTTTACCCACCGAGAGAATTGGCTCTAGGCAGAAATGGAAAGAACTGTGACTTTGTACCAGCAAAGGTGACCATTGTGTCTTCAGTTTGCCATCACTGAGATGAAAGGTGGGCCGGATAGACATATGGTAAGGTAAAATGGCCTGATCATTAGTTAAAAAAAAAAAAAAAAAAAATCAGAATCTCGCTCTGCTTAAGAAAATGGACTTTACAAATTTTACTACTTCAAAAAAATTATCATTCCCATTTTATGATATTTTTGAGAAAGAAATAAAAGGTCATTTTAAATTCTCCAATTCTAGTTTGCTGTTATCTTGAATTAATTCTTGATAAATCCATTATTTAAAGTTTTCTATTCTAATTAAAGATGGGTTTGGGGGTTCTTAAATAAGAACAAGTGTTTAAGAATGACTATTTAGAGCCTGCTAAATATTTCAGTGAGGGAGTGGGAGTCTCAAATCTACGACTGCTAAATTGTCCTGGCTTTTGAGCTCTTTCCCCTTTCAAGTTCCTAGGTTAAAAATTAAACCCCTGCAGGGAAGGGCACCTGCATTTGTTCGCCCTATTATGCTGCTATACTGAAATGCTTTACAGCTGTCTAAATTAGCATAATTAAATCCACATCAATTAAAAGCCTCAAGCCCCTCTCCCCTTCACATGTAGATGATGACATTTGTCTAAGGTGGGAAGTAACAAAGGGGCTTTTTAACAGTGGAAGACCTGGCTGAAAAGGTCACTACTAGGATTGATCTATTGTAACGGGTTTACCTTAACGCTAGGCAAGTGGTCAATAAGAGTTATTTGGTCAAAGTAGTGGAAGTTTGCATTTCAATGCCGCTGGCCATTAGAGATGTGCGTTTTACAACAGGCTTCGCCTCGCAGTGCTCTTTATCCTCCAGTAATGAGAGAAAACAAAGAAGCATTCTGACCTGGTCGTAAGAAGCCTTCGAGTTTAAAGAAGGGAATCCCGGTGACCTTAGGGTAGAGAGAAGTCTGCTCTGTGTGGCGCTGGCAAAAAAAAATTCCTGGAGATGGAAACTGACGTGGGGTCCAGGGGTTAATTTCTGGAACAGAAAAATTTGCATACAAATGAAAAATGATGGGATTTCTGTTATCCTAAATTTTCAATGTCATCAGCATCAAACAGCAGCCCATGTTCCCTTACCATCTGAAGAATATTCATTAGCTTAGAGAAAGAGGCACCTTGTGGGTGTTCAGCTCGATGCAGGTCATGACAATCTGCTCAACTTCATCTTGAGCATGAGTTGTCTGGGCATCTTGTAATCTTCCAAATACACTTGAGTGATATTCATTTGTATAACTACAAACTTCTCTGTCTAAGCAGTGAGTGGCACTTCTTTGAGCACGCACTTTTCTCATCCCCATGAGTTGTTTACACTTCCTTCACACAACACCACATAGCGTGACAAGTGGTCTACATTAAAAACTCCAGAGACACGGCAAAAAATTCTCCAAGGTGCATTGTATTTCTTCATTCTTATTTTGGCTTGTTGTTTACTTGGAGTGGGGTCAGTTAATCCTTTTCACACGCCCCCTCCCCAATTATTAAGAAGAAAAAATAGTTTCCTGCTTAAACTTCAGAAAGCATATAAAAGGAGAAGTTTCAACTTGGCATATCTGAGGATTGAGAAATCCCTTAAGACCACGAGGCAGGCAACAATATTCACACACAAAACATGAGGGTAATATAATATTCAGGCCAATGCGAGAATCTTCTTTAACTGGGACTTCCACATATACATATACTATCTGGTCGTATGTATATCTGGTGCAATAAACACCTTTAGTACACATATAAAAATTTATCACAGATACCTTAATTTTTTTTGTCAGTTATTTTTATTGTGAATATGACTTGGCAAAGAGAATTTGGAACTAGCAAGTCCAATAATTTGATGTCCAGATGTCCTGTTTAGACAAAGAGATTTGTATTGATTCTGTTATATTTTCACCAAATCTCCCATAGCAATGACATAATTAGAAAGTTTGGTACAATGTTTAGCCTTGGTCTCTGTGTGATGGAATTGTTTGAATGCCCAGTGGCTGAAACTTGTTTGCATCCCAGTGTGTTGTGAAGGCAAACTTCAAAGGAAATAGTCTATTTCTCGACTCCAGCTCCTGAGTGTCTTGGAAGTATAATACGGGAGGCTTAACACTCCCCGCTGAGCAAAGGGCAATGTGACGCTGAAGCTACTGTTAAGTCACTAGTGAAATACTGTTTGCAGAAGGGCTCTTTATTAGATAAACAGTCAAAGCCTCGGAAAGCATGGGGAAAGCACACCCTAGTCAGACAAAAAATTGGGGGAGAAAAGTCTTGAAAGTTAGACCGTATGTGTTGACAAAATTTAGGGATTTTAAAACATGGATCTACACATTTATTTTATAAATTGTACATAAGACTGGCTCCTTTTCCAGTGCAAAATCAAATATTTAGATTTGCACAAACCTATGGAAGCCAGATTTTAGACAAAAAGGGATTTTTTTTGTCAGACTGTCAGTCTGAATTTCATCACAATCTGTTCAGCTGTTTTTGTTGCAGGCAGGCGTAAAAAGTACCGGGGAAGTGCCTATTTGTATTTATTATTAAAATGAGAGTGCTAAATCCTGCTTTCTAATGACCTTCCATTCTCAAAGCCAGTATCAGTCACGAAGAAGTACATGGTACTCATGTGAAATACACACATGAAGGCAGAGCAAGAGGGTCAATGGTAAATGCCCATGGCTAGCAACTACGAAATAGACTTTTCAACATTTTTTAAAATGACACTGAAATTTTTGCCTCAATAAATTTTACTGTACCTGTATGATTTTGCCTTGGAGAAAAACAGGGAAATGATTTGCTGGTGGCAAAATTGAATATTTTATTTAATGTCTTGGGTTTTTTTTATCCCATCCTTTATGCTAATCTAAAATTAACTTGGGTTGGCATATTCAATATCATTTAACACGTGTACAATTATGTGCAAAGATTGCCTCCAAGAATCCTAAAGCTAGAACCTGAACCTGTGGAAGATGGGCCACTATAATGAAAAACAAATATTAAACCTTATTTTGTGGTTAGTTCAGCTTTCAGCCATGACTTTTTGAGACACAGTGCTTTATGTAGAGAGCCACTTGAAGCAGAAATGAGACTAAGATGTCACTCTTCCTAAGTGATGCTGTCACACAAAGGGCAAAAATAATACAGTTGCTCTCATGCTTGACTATGAAAGAACAAACATTCAGAGTCTATTTTTGTAGGTTAAAAATACAACAAACAATATCTACTTTTAACAGAGTGTATTGGTCTGGCTCTGCTGCTATAATAAAGCATCATGGACAGGGTGGCAATTTCTCCCAGCTCTATAGGTGAGAAATCTGTGCTCAAACCTTGATCTCTTCCTGAATTTCCTTTCTTCTTATAAGGGCACAATCCTATTGAATCAGAACCACGAGTATGTCATTTAACACTAGTGACCCTAACCCCGCAGCACTATCCTCCAAATATAGAGGCATTCTGGCTTAGAGCTTCAGCAAATGCCTCCAAGGAGACTCACCAACTGCAGGAGCTACAGAATTCCTCTCTTTCTGGTCATGTTTATATCAACTCTGCACAAGGCCAGGCATTCATACTAGAAATTCTAATTTCAATTATGCACATTTATGAGTAGCAGCACCATTGTGTAGCTCCAGGATGTCACATAGTAGTCTCTGATGTAGCTGTAAGGAGTCTCAGTGGCTGCTGAGGATGCCATTGTCACATATTCAAAGGCAGAAACAGAATTCCTTGCAATCGATCTGCTGAGTACAGTGAGTTGGAAGTGGTGATGTGTCTCATACAGTTGCCATCTTTGACTTATTATTCCGTGCTTCCATTTTTTTTTTTGTCTATACCCATCTGTTCACCTCAAAGAAGGTCTAGTCCTACTGAAAATATGTTTAAAAATTTCACCTAACCTACTACTGCTCTATTGGGTAAAATGTAGCTTTCCATTTTTGGAGTTGTGTTTACTTCAAAGGTCAGGCTTTTTTATATTAGAAATTTTACTGGAAATATTTGCCAGAATTCAAATTCTAATGAAGATGGCATCAATAAGATGTGGTATGTAGAACCTAGAATTACCAACCTACTAATAGATTTCATACTTTCAGTTAGAACACTGATTGAATATTCTCAACCCTGGCAAGCAAAAATGAGTAAATAAGTGAATTGTAAAAATAATGGTACATACAATATTAAAAAGCAAGCACCTTTGTAGAAGTAATCATCTTATTCAATAAGAAACACAGAACCAATGCAAAGAAGAAAGCCAAGAGGTCAGAGCTAAGCTAAGAGCTAAAAACCTTACCCTTAACTGTTGCGGTGGTCCTACCTCTCCGAAGGAGACGTACTTCCTGTGTGTCTGTCTTTATAAAGACTTTCTGTTCTGCCTTCTCATTGGTTGTAAACCCAACCACATGACCGCCTCGTCACTGCCTGTCTATACAGACCTCCAGGTCTTCTATGGTTGGTATTGAGATTAAAGGCGTGTGTCTCCAATGCTGGATGTATCCTTGAACACAGAGATCTACCTAGCTCTGCCTACCAAGTGCTGAGATTAAAGGCATGCGCCACCAACGTCGGCTCTGCTATGGCTTGCTATTAGCTCTGACCCCCAGGCAACTTTATTTATTAACATACAAATAAAATCACATTTCAGTACAAATAAAATATCACCTTACACCTTATATTGTTTATAGGGGTATAGATTGCTATAAAATTTCTAGAAATAAGCATTAAAACATAGGACTATTTACATTTTTACTAAGTATTTGTATGTTTGGGCTTTATTCTAAAAATGCCGGTGTACATTTATGAGTAAAGACAGCAATTGCTATCCTATTTTCTATGGCAATAGTCACTACTCAAGGGTTAGCTAAATAAGGTGACATGCTTACATAAGTAATCCCAATATAATGTTTAAATAAGATAAAAATAAGGGAAGCCAATGTGACCTGTAAAGATGTATGTGCATACCACATGTACATAATGTAATAAGGCTCAAAAGTTGCAGAACAATTTGCATAGAATTCTCTCATGTACCTCATACAGCAGTGACATCATGATATGAAGTGATATGATGCTGACATTCATGATACAAAGTATGCTGGAACTATTCATCTGCCACGATAAGAGAGACTCTGTGGCATTGTACAGAAGCAAGGAGGCAGCTTGGACAGGTGCATTGCACACTTTTGTATTGTCCAGTTTTTTTAAGTTATCTTTTTATTAGCAGGAAAATGTGATAATATTACTGTGAACAGAATGAAGAAGCATCAGAGCCTTTTTTTTCTTTTGTTACAATAAAACTAATACAATAATTAAAAACTTTTGTGTAATATTCACTGATTCCTCAAACACTGTGCAATGTATATTTAAAGTTATGTTTATAGAAAGACAACCTAATGAAAATAGAAACAGTGATTCTGTGCTTTGATTTTGCTTCCTGATTTCCATGGTAATACACTGTTTTCTGGAGAACATTAGATGATGTACTAAATGACAGGAAATGCAGTAAAAAATGGAGATTGTGTCAAGATCAGTGTGGACAGTGGGTGGCAAATCTATTGATCTTTACTTTCCATGAATCCACTCCCCTTTATTCTGGGAGCAGAGCAATAATGTTGGTAGTTGGTCCTTTGTTTTCAGTGACTTGGAGTGTCTTCCTCTGGTCTCTAGATGGTGAATATGGGAGCAGAGCTACACCCATGACTGTTCAGGCTAAGAGCCGGATATAGAAATAGTTAAACTGGAGTAGTTGGAGAATTTTCTCTACTTGTTTTACTTTTCAATATATATTCATTCTTTCATGCAACATATATTTTTATGTGCTAAGTACTGACTAAAATAATATCATCTCTTTCCTAATAAGATTTCACAGATTCTGTTCAATAATAAATGCAAGTCAGTATGTAAGATAATGAAAAGTACAAAGTAGAAACAATAAAGGAGACCAGGGAAATAGGTTCACTGTGGCATAGGACTGAAGTTTTTTTTAAATTAATTTTTATTCATATGTATGGGTGTTCCCTGCATGCATGTTAGTGCACTATGTGCATACAGTACCCTTGGAGGCAAGAAGAGGGCATCAGATTCATGGGGACTGGAGTTACAGATGGTTGTGAACCACCATGTGGGTGCTGGGGATTGAACCCAGGTGCTCTGTATGAGCAGCCCATGCTCTTCACCACTGGGCCATCTCTCCAGCCCCAGGACTGAAGTGCACATTTGAATAGGCCTCTCTGAGAAGATGATGTAGGAAAAAAGATGGGCATTGAGAGTGGGAGGGGAACCCAGCAGAAGTCTGGGGGAAGATCTGTAGATAGAGCAACCTAGCTTGGGACTATGCTCCAGAGACTCATGGGACAGGTGACTGGAGCCAAGAGAAGGAGGAAAAGAACAGAGAGACATTGAGGCAGAAGCTCAGGCCCACATTTGGATTGCACAGGGCTGGGGAGGTCAGTGTGGAGGTGTTGGCTTTGCTTCTGAGTGAGTGAGATGGGAGCCACGGGAATGATGAAGAGTGGTGGTATGGATCTACACTTTGGCATCAATCATCTCTCCATCAGGTTGCATATAGCCCAAGAGAGGACAAAGACAGAAGCTAGGGGACTTGTCAGATGTTTCCTGTGTCATTCAGGTGACTTCAGACAGATCTTGATGTGACGGGAACCTGTCGGGCTCTGGAAATCATGTGTTGTTCAGCCTCTTTCATTCTGCCAGCTCTTCCATATCCTTCTAATGCATTATTTTTCTCTCTAAGTTAGACATACTGCGTTTTTATCCTTGTAACATGAGCACCCTACGAAATTAGGACTGTTTATAAATAATTGCAACAATAATAACCTTTAACCAACTCTGTGACCTTGGATAAGTTACTTAATCTCTCTGCATTTCATTTACTCATGTGCAAGCCGAGCAAGTAATAACAAGATGAATCACTTGAAATTGGCATTTTGTGGGTCAACTCTCAACCCTCTCATACGGCTCACCTCCAGAACCTAGAAGATTGGTTGCTTTGAGGATTAAATGAATGAACACATGTAAAACACTTCGAATGATGCCTAGCCCATTGTAAGTGCCAAATTAGCTGTTAGCTGCGGCTGCCCTCACAGTTACTGGTGTTTTCATATCCAGTGCTATCGTATTTTCTCAGCCCGATCACAGCACAGTAGCACACAGGGTAGATGGCATCACCCACATTTAAGAAGTGTCATCTCAAGCATGTTAAAGGCTGTCTGTTTACACTCCGTGGCATTGTGTCTTAAAACAACCCTTGTGGTATGTACATGCATGTCCAAGTCTGTTTTGCATGTTGAAATTAACACACAGAACAAGTGAACTAGACATGTTTGTTATTCCTCTTCCTGGCGGGAGCAAAATTGCTACATGTTACCTTTATGTGGATGTCTATTTATTTAATTAATGTATATATTGAGACAAAGTCTCACTATGTAGCCCTGACTGGCCTCAAACTCACAGAGATCTGCCTGCCTCTGCTTCCCTGGTACCATTACATCCAACCTATGTGGATATTTTCGTTGTCTAAATGTGTGAAAGCGAAGTTCAGTGCTCTGAGTCTTCGTAGCCCAGTCCAGTGGTTTTGTTCTTGCCTTGCAAGGCTCTTTGCTTCTGTTGCAGAGGCAGGCAGGGCACAGGGTGTGATGATGCATTGCCTGCCGACTTCCTGCTTCTGTGTCTTCTCTACTTCTGTCCCATATTTATGTTGGATTTCTCCACTTCTGCCTCAAAAATAGTTAAAAATTAACAAGGAACTAAATGAAGGATTGAGTTGATGAATATTCTCATTTTATCCTTAGAAAACAAGACAACACATAAGAAGGATATTGCCTGGTTTCAAACAACCACTAAATGAGGAAGCCTGAAACCCAGGTGGCAGAAAACTACATCCAGAATGCCATCAAATATGGGAAAAGCTTCAGACCAAAACGTAGCAGTAGGTGTGCTCAGCCTTGAATGTGCCTACCAGATGAAAACCCACCCCAGATGGCATATCCAATTTAATCAACATCACCTGTGAGCCAAACTGAACAGTAAATGTTAAGACAGGATCACTAATAATGGGGACCTGGAATGTAGCCAGAATTAAAACAATGATCTGCTTAACAATCCCTCTGGGCTGGATGCATGCAGAGAACGGATAAATGCTGGATATCGAAACAGCTGTTCTATGGCAAACTGAAATGGGGCAATCATAGACAGCAAAGGGAGAAGAAACACTTGAAAGTTGTCTTAGACAAAATCGTGCTTTAAATAGTATGTGACCTGGCTGTGGCCTTTTTAGAATCAGCCACCACCCACAAAGTACCCTGCCATGCCTCTCTAGAGGATAAGGTAGCTGTTGGTGAATAAACCTCTGCCATTACGAATACCCAGGACAACTGGTACCACCAGTGTCCATATACATGGATGGCACTAGTCCACAAGAAGACCTGGAATACTTAGAAGCCAAAAGCCAGTGCTCCAAGTTAGAATGTCAACACCCCCTGCTTAGCTTCCAGAACTTGATTGTCTTCTCTGAACTCCTTGTAGATATCGAATGGAATACCCTGCTGTTACTATACTGTCAATTGTTTGGTTCTTTTTAGATTATAGTTACATCCATCTTACCAGGCTCACAGGTCCTTAGAACAGAAAGGGAAGTTGGTGTTAAGAATACTTAACAGCTAGGATGGTACAGAAAGGGACCAGGCAGAGGGCCACTTCAGCTTGTACCACTATTGCTCTCCTTGGCTTCCAGTGACTCCACACTTTGAAGTACAGAAGGACCGTGTGCCAATATTCTTGGAAAGTCTCATTGGCTGATTGACTCTTGGATCATTTTTGCTTTTGCCTGTCATTTGGAGAAAGCTCATATCATTACATAACTCATCATGTACACAACCATATTAAAATAAATATGCCCCTTGCAGAACTAAGATGAGGGACTACCAACTAAGTAGGCAGCCAACCAGGTAAGATGCCAGTTATTCAAAAGTGAAAGACAAAATTTTAAATCAGTAATGATTTTAAAATACATATACTAGCCAGTCATAGTGGTGCTTGCCTTTAATTCCAGCCTTGGGAGGCAGAGGCCAATAGATCTCTGTGAGTTCAAGGCTAGCCTTGTCTACATAGTAAGTTCCAAGACAGCCAGAGCTAAATAATGAGACTCTGTCTCAAATAAACAAAAACAAAAAGTAAAACTACCTGTTTTGTATCACTGTTCTGATATTTGGGGATATATTAAAAATGTGTGTACTTACTCTGAGTATATAGAATTGTAGAAATACACATTTTTATCATGACTACTACCGATTATGACTAAGTGTTTTAAGAACAGGTTCAATTACATTCGCCGAGCAGCTGTAATGTCACTCTAGGGTTACTTAAATTTCATGTGTATGAGGCCTGAATCAACTCCTACAAATACCTCAGTGCAGAAAGTCCTGCCTCAGCACCTTGTTTCACTCTTCACAGTTCTGGAGAGAGGCTATGGCTTCCCAAGGGAAGGCACTTATTTTTAATAGAATGAGTTTTCTTATTTCAAAAATTATCCTGTGTACCCAAATGACTGTAAGATACATCCATGTTTATTTAGCACTATTCACAATGGCCAACTTATAGGATCAGCCTATATGTTCATCAACAGATAAACAGATAAAGAAAATATGGCATGCATACATAATGGAATTGTGTGTGTGTATGTGTGTGTGTGTGTGTGTGTGTGTGTGTGTGTGTGTGTGTGTGATGTAATGTGTGCATGGTGACATGCTTGTGAAGGTCAGGGGTTAATGGTGCATGTCTTCTATTGATCTTTACTTTATAGGTTTTTTGTTGTTGTTGTTGTTTGTTTGTTTGTTTGCTTTTTTCCTTTTTTGAGATACGGTCTATCACTCAATTTAGAACTCGCTGATTGGCTAGACTAATCCGCAGGCCCCAGAGATCCTCCTACCCTCACTCCCCAGTTCTGGGATTATAAACATACAATGTCATGCCGGCTTTTCCAATGAATGCTAAGAACTGAACTCAAGTCCCCATGCTTACTCAGCCATCTTCACAAGGAGTTTTATTCAGCCATAAAGAAGAATGAATGTCATAAGAATGAATACATTCATATTCATAGTCAATGAATTTGCAAATGGAGACCATAGTGTATTAGGTGAAGTATGTCAAACTAAGAAGAACAAATATCTCTTATTTGTGGATTCTAGGCTTTTATGGATACATGAAATCATATGCCTTATGTGAAAGCAGAAGTGAGATTGGGGAGTGAATGGGAATAGTGAGGGGATGGAGAAAGGGAGGGACATAATGTGAGATGTCAGAGTACATGTTGACTTGTATAAAAGTGACTTTATCAACCCTCATATTAAGTACAATGAATAGATGCCTTAAAATGAACACGAAAGGAAAAGAATGATTCTTAAAAACAATTGTTTTAAAAATATAGTACAATCATGTTTTTCCTCCCTGCTCGTCTTATAACCACTTACTACAGAGTTAAATAAATTTCATCTTAAGACCCAAAAGTTTTTAAACTTTTCATCAAAATGTCATCCATTTTTTTTTTTTATTCTTAGGTAAAGAACTATCAGATTCAACCTTCAGTCAATCTTAACAGCTCCAAGATTACATTTAAGAAAAGGATATTTTGCAGTAGGAAACCTTCAGGGGAGCAAGGAAGTTCTCATCCCTTCTCCCTCTTCTTTCATTGAGTGGGTAAATTGCTCCCCAACTAGTTCATTTACCTTTTAACAAAACCTTTCAGCATGTGAGGTGGATGAACATTTATTTGGTATCTACTCAACTCTAATACTATAGCAGGTGGACAGAGACCTACACAGAAAACCATTCAACTTTCGCGGAGCTGTCAGATTTAAAAATGGCAGAGGAGTAAGTAAATAAGAGCACTATAAGCCCAAGTGATAATCAGAGGGAGAATTAATCACTACGAAATTGGTGTGTTCAAATTTCTTTTCTGTCTTCACTGGCCTTCTCCAAGCTGTGTTTCAATTAAAAGAAAATATACATACACACACATTCATACACACTATACACACATATGTATACACACACACACACACACACACACACACACACACACACACACTACATCAGAACACCCACACCTCATACCCCTTACCTGTGAGACATCTATCTATTAAAGCTCCTTGTAGGTACATAATTTAGTCTGTAGACTCTTCTCTCTTTGTAGCTGAATTAGTTACTTTTCTGTTGCCTTGATAAAACACCACGACCAAGACAACTTATAGAAGAAAGAGTTTATTTGGGTTTGCAGTTATTCCTGAGGGAAAACAGTCTGTCATGACAGATAGACATGGCAGCAATCACAGGTATGATAGCTGGAGCAGAATGCTGAGTGTTCATGACTTGAACTGTAAGCACCAAGTAGAGAAAGAAAACTGGAAATGGGCTGAGTCTTTAAACTCTCAAAGCCTACCTCCAGTGACATACTTCCTCAACAAGATGATACCTCCTAAACTCCCCTAAATAGTGCCACCAGCTGAGGACCAAGTGTTCAAATAGATGAGCTTATGGGGGGACATTCTCATTCAAACCACCATAGTAGCTTTCTGGAGGCTGGTGCAGGATTATACTGATTATTTGAATCTGTTTCTGTAGGCCATGTCTACTGTTTTTCAGATGATTAATAAAATCTGAGTGGTCACCCACTCAAATACCACTGGACAGCACCCTAGGCATATCTCTCTGGCTATTTCTGATACAGGTCTATCTATATCTATAATCATAGAGAGACACTCCACAACTTAAGCAATCTTGGGTGGACACATGATAGTGATCACAAATGTTTCCCCTCCTCGTCTAAGTTAGTTGTTTTGAGTCTGGTCTCTGAATTACCAGGTGGACAAAATGATTCTAGTATCTCTGTGATATTCTGTGACATTGCTGCCCATTAAGTACAGCTTACAGAGGAGCTTTGTAAGACACGGCAGCGTTACATTGCAGAGCACAGATGTAAAACTAAGGGTTCACTAATCTGAATGAACTTAACAGAACGTTCAGCTATGTCCATGACCATGCCAGGAGAAGGAGACTCTGTGTTTGTCATTGAATAATACCAAGGGCAGGCTCTTTCATTGATATGGTAACTGAGAGAGTTTGTTAGCAGTATTCTGTGAACAAAACACTTAAGAGAATGTATGTACACAATAGTTAAAAAGAAGGGTTACCGACACAGATGCCAATTTGGTGGGGCATATGGAACATTTACACTTGCCTTTTTCTTTCTTTCTTGCTACAGCTGGTGCTGATTTAGTATGTGAAATTTTACTAGCAGGAGTGCTAATCAAGACAGAGATTCTGTAAGGATTTAGTCATTTATGTAGGGGAAACTACAGGGGCCATTAAAAAGTAGAGGATCGTCTTATGGAAGAGTATTATCATTATCAACCCCATTTTTAAACTAAACAGACACAATGGTACTGTAAGTATCACTTTAGCAGCCGAAAGAGTCAGAATGCTGCCTGATAATGCTCAGAGAGAATTGCACCCACAGCTTCAAGTTTTGGTAAAAGCATGTTCTTCAAGTTGGGTAGTGTCAGAGGGATGCAGAAGGCGAGCAATGGAACAGTTAGCTGTTTAACTTCTCAGTCTGTTGTTTAGCAGAGATGCTTCGTGGAAATTAATTTTTTTTTTTAAGAAACAAAATTTGATTGTAACAGTACAGATAATGTATTTTCCTGACTCACCTGGGGAAGCTGGCGAAAGATAAAGAGTGTACAAGATTTGGTTTTTCCCTGTCATACCTGAGTACAAAGATTTTATAACATGAGAAATTTCACACAGAACTTCCACAGGCCATGCAAGAGTTCAGAGGAAAATTAAGCAAAAAAATATCTTTCATAAGTAGCAACAGAATTGTAGCGAGTACATTAAATATGTTGTGCAGGTGGCCTGGCGGAGCTGGAGACCTGAGCAGCAGCTACGAGACATCTGCTGCCTGAGGAAACTCGCGCCGTGGCAAGTAGTGTTTGACACTCCCTGTGGAAGGGTGCCAGCTGCCCACGGCTCCTCTGCTGCAGATGAACAGAAAGTCTTGTGGGTGCATCCGCGGATGCACGCTTTGCCCCATCCTCCACCACGGAGAATTCAGAGGGCGGTCAGGGGCTTTCGTGAAAGCCCAGTTAGGGATTGTTGGGCTCTTTCAGATTATCCAAATCGCCCTGTCAGAGGAGAATTGAACATATGCCTGCTAGCAACCATTTTTATTCTATTTTTCATGATTAATTTCTATTATTTGCTACGAGTAGGTTTTTTTCAGTATCATGAATTAAACATTCTCAGAAAAATATTTGAAGAGAAGTTTTGCTAAAATATAAGCAGTAAATTAATTTAATTATGCAATAATTGATAGTCATAAATATTTAAGATGGTTGATTTGTCTTAGACTATTTTGATATAAATATGGCACCTTTAAAAGATGAGTATACATTGTGATTTATAAATAACAACTGAGACTGGTCAGTCAAATTCACTTCCTGATTGAACTTTAGACCATTAAGCTAAAACAAAGGGGACAAAGAGCATAGCCAGTGTCCAGCCTCAGTCATGCCCCAGAATACCTGGAAATTAGGGACTTTTGAATTTTATTTTCTCATATTATTAGTGACGTTTTACAAAAATCCAAAAAACAAACAAACAAACAAACAAACCCCCAAAGCTCCAACGAAGCAAAACCAAAAGCA
Organism: Peromyscus eremicus; assembly: GCF_949786415.1. NCBI lineage: Eukaryota > Metazoa > Chordata > Mammalia > Rodentia > Cricetidae > Peromyscus > Peromyscus eremicus. The sequence goes on along the minus strand of NC_081419.1, from coordinate 24,038,447 downwards.
TCATCATCAGCTTAGCTATTTAACTCGATTTGGAAAAGTTGAAGACATATTCTTAAGTGCAAAAGGAAAAGTGTGCATAGGTTTACACTGTATTAAAATCCAAGACACTGGGTACTAAGTTTTACCTCCTACCAAAGCCTCATTTCACCTACATTATTGCTTGGAGTTTCAAAAAAGAGGGTAACCAGCAAGTGTGATAGTTGGGTTATATGTTCAACTAAAGTTGTTTTGATTTTTCAAACACATGTGAAAGAGAAACTGATCAATGTCTTTTTAGAGACAAAAATTAGATAGAAGTTGTATTCTTAGCCATCTCAATGTTGACACATATCCGAACATAAACACACAAACATACAGCATGTGAAGTGTGGGGATTTCTCAGCAATAGCAGATAGTCTTTTAACAGTTCTGCTAGGCAGTTGAGAGAGAGAATGTACTTCTGAAGTTGCAGCTGATGAATATGGTTTGAAAAACTTCTCAATGAGGCTATCAGTTAAGTAGAAAATACCCGTGGTAGGTTTTTAGGGGGTGGGCACACCCATCATTTCTCCTTAAAACCATTCAATTACCTGGTAATCACTTCTTCTACTACCTAGACTTCTGAGTAGTAAGGGAAAATAAACTACAAGATTTGAAAGACAGACAGGTATTCATTCCCTCTATGATCCAGGAGGTTAGTCAGCTGGAGGATAATTTATGGGGGTTCCCAAACCCCGAGCAGCGACGGTGAGCATATGGCAGAGCTGAACTGTGTGCAGGTCAGCTTTGGCAGTGTCTGTCAGTCATTGTTAGCAGCTAAGCGCACGTGTTAAGGGGTGAATTCAACGAGAAGAAATTATTTGGCAAATTCTTAGAAATGTGGCTTAAAAATCAAAACAACTTTAGTTTAACATATAACCTCATTGACGGCACTTCCCGATCTTGCCTGCAGAGAACATACCCCTTGAAATGTACTGCCCTTTGTTCAGCTAGGAAAAACTGGATAGTCACACACTGTGTGTGTGTGTGTGTGTGTGTGTGTGTGTGTGTGTGTGCGTGTGCACGCGTGAGTGTGTGTGTGTGTGTGTGTGTGTGTGTGAACATGCAGATGTGTAGATGCTGACATTTGCAAGATGACCACTTTCTCCAACTGTTCAGGTTGTTGGGTTTGCCACCATTTTGAATAAACTTCTTTGGGGAGGGCCACATTTCTGTTTCTCTCTCCCTATTAGAGAATATTTGCTTTGTAAACCCACTAATTTATGGCATGGGACACAAATGGCAGTTAGTTCACAACGTACATGATTAGAGGAGTGAATTGAGAACTTTAGGCTGGAAAATGAAGTGGATTTCCTGGGATACACACATAGCACACAGGAGAAGACATGAGAGAAAGAGGAAGAGGAGAGATTTGGTTTGTGAGCATCATAAAGGGATGAAACAGCCACAAGGATGAGGCACTGAAGTCAACAAGTGTCCCTGAGTGTGGGTGAAATACCTACCGCATGTGCTGGCGGTGACGGGAGCTGCCTCAGTTTTGGAACACTTTATTCAGAGCAAATCCAGTGCTGGTTCCGAAGGGACTGTGAAGCCCAGCACTGGAAATCTAAGAAATGCAGTTTCATTCTCTGGGGCCAGAAGAATTCTGACTATGTTATAAAAATTTCTGATCAAAATGACAAGGATGCAGTGATATTAGGACATTAGATTTTTCAGGACTAGAATGTTCTATATAGATTGAAGCCAATAGCAGAGATTCCATAAGATTACTGACTGCCCTGGTATCCGTGGAGATGAGTTCTTAGAAAAGTGGGGGTCAGGTAGTAGTCACAAGACAATGCTGTTATCATGACAAGTAACAAGTCAGAATGGCGGGAAAAGAGTTAATGCAAGGTGGCAGATACTCAGTGAGTGCGCTGATTGGAAAGAGGCTGTTCCACAATGGTAAAGGAGTGAGCCATGGCTATTGCCTAAAGCACACATGGAAACTGATGAGGTCTTGGCCAACCCTGCAAGGGAGCCACCTAGGCCTGCAAAAGAGCAAAGGAAGGGAAGTAGTAGATGTGCATGATGGGAAGGAGAGGCATAATGGCTGTTAGCCCCTTCTTCAGGTTCCTCAACTGATGTGGGTGTTTGTGGTTTGCCCTATTCATGCCCTATTCATCTTTCTCATATAGTTTTGGAAATTCTGACCAATCAGAACCTGAAGACTCCACCTAGGTTGAAATGCCTAATCATTCATAAAAATAGTGTTGCCCTTGTAAGCATGATTTCCTGAAGCTTCTTTCGTGTGACCTAAGGTTTTAAGAAACCTCTGACAAGTTATTCAGCTCTATGGTGGACCATGTGTATGTGTTATTCATGTGTACTTTTGTATTTTAGACATGATGATATTTTCAACCTTGATAACAGCTCAGTGATGACCAAGGTTGCTGGAGTAGGTCAGGAATCATGCCAGCTGGCCTTGCCATGGATTTCTGCCATCCGGCCTCAGCTGAGCTTGTCTTACTTTTTGGCACACTTTTTATTTGTCTCTGTTTTCTTCCCTATTGTATCGCTCACAGCTACAGTTCCAAAAGTTTCAAACTCTTTGCGTCTCCTCAAGTTCAGAAGGCTGTTCCTGTCCATGCCAGTGGGCTGTAATCAGCCCACTTCCCAGGGAATGAAGCTCTCAGTACACCCCGACTTCTTAACTCTCCTGGGCTCAGGGTTCTTTCTGTCTGCTTACTCCTACCCTCCCTGAAGCCCCTCAAGTAAAGGATCCCACCCACAGTTCTTTTTGGTCATCATTGTCTTTCTAATAACAAGCCAGGCTCAGAAGACAGCGGCATCAGCCTCCCACTGTACCAACTGTTCTGGTGGCGGCGACACGTTCACAGGCTTCTCTTCTAAACCTGACCATGACATTGCCCAGGTGAAACACTGTACTTCTCCCCTCTGGTGGGGTTACCTTCTGTGTGCAGCAAAGTAATCTTCCTAAAACAGGCGTCATCTCCTTTAACCATCTAGACATTCTAATTGTTTTGACTTTTCATTGTGAATAAAATAGTTTTTATTTTACTGTGAATATTTGAAATGCAGTATGCTAGAACATTTATAATAGACGATAGCATTTGCAAATTATAAAATGATCACTGTTAGAGCTGGCCTAAGAAACCTGGCCTTCCCTTTACTTTTGAAAGTCTTTGACTTCCTGCCCAGTTATCACCTCCCTCCTCTAACTCATTTATTCCTTCCCTATGTCCCAGTGTAACCACTATCCTGTTTTGTTTGCTGACTCATTTTCCTTATGGTTTACTTCATATACATAGCAAACACACACATATATACACATACATGTACATATGTACATATTAATTTATGTTGATATTGCATGTGCATATGTTTAAGTAAAATTGGTACTATTCCACTGTTTCATTTTGTTCATGTTTGAACATTATGTGAAAGAGATACCAGCAACTTGCCATTATCATTCACATTATATTTCCAGGTATAATTTGTGCTGATGACTGCAGCTGTAATTTCTGGATTTTCATTCTTGCATAGTATTCCATTTCCAAGATGCCTTCCACTTGAAAACATAAAGCCTAGTGTGGGCTTTTGAAACCTCAAAGCCCACTTGCAGTGACACATCTCCTACAACAAGGCCACATCTACTCCAAGAAGACCATCCTTCCCAATTCTTCCCGAACAGTTCTTTTCCCTGGCGATTAAGCATTCAAATATATGAGCCTATGGAGGCCATTCTCATTCAAACTACCACAGTATGCACGTGTACCTGTGTGTAGTGTGTGAATATATGCATGTGTATGTGCAGGTGTGTGAGTATATGTGTGCATGCTCACATAGGCCAGAGGAAGATGTCAAATGGCCTGCTCTATCACTCTTTTCCTGTTTCCTTTGAGATGGAGTCTCTCATTGAACCTGGAGCCAGGATAATGGCTAGTGTATTAGTCAAGGTTCTCTAGAGGAACCTTATAGAATGGATCTCATTCTATATATAGAAAGGGGATTTATTAGAATGGCTTACAGTCTGTGATTCAGTTAATACAACAATGTCTGTTTACCAATGGAAGGTCCAAGAATCTAGTAGTTGTTCAGTCTACAAGGCTGGATGTCTCAGCTGGTCTTTAGTATATACCAGAATCCCAATTAAGTAGGCTCTAATGCTAGTGAAGGAATGGACTTGCTAGCCAGGTGAAGCAAGCAGGCAAAGGGCAAAACCATCCTTCTTCTGTGTCCTTTATATAGGCTTCCAACAGAAGGCATGGCCCAGATTAGAGGTGGGCCTTCTCACTTCAAAAGATCTGGATTAGAGGTTTATCTTCTCACATCAAAGATCTGGACTAGGAGTGGGCCTTTCCACTTCGACTGATTTAATTAAGAAAAAAAAAAATCCCTCACAGGTGTGTCCAGTCATTTGAGTTTTAGTTAATTTCAGATGCAGTCAGGTTGACAACGAAGAACAGCCATCAGGGCCAGCAAGCCCCAGCAATTATCCTGTCTCATACAGCACTGTAGTTACAGGCATGTGCAGTCAGGAGGCATTTTATGTGGGGCCTGGTTGTGTAAAGATATGTGTAAATGTCTACTAACCTCAGATAGAACGGATGACAGGCCAAAGTAATGATATCACCCAAGTTCACATCGGTGAACCAACTCATTGTACTGGTATTAGTTATAGGAGCAGAAATGATTCAAAAGCAGCTACATCACCAAAGTCCATGCTACATAGATGACAGCTTGAGAAAGCTGAAAATCTGCCTTGAACAATTTACAGGCAGCTCCACAGGTTGGAGACTCTTTTGAAGGTAGTTCAGTTGGTCTTTGCTTCTTCCAGGTAGGTTGGCTATTCTGGCTTGTTCAGGCAGTGTGGTTTGTTTTCGAGTGTTTCTCAGCAGCCCTTACTGCTTATAGAAGCCTTGAGAGAGGTACTAGTGAATCTACTTAGATTCAGGGATTTCCTGAAGCTGTTGAGTTATTTACTTCCTGAATTTAAGGAGCTTTCCTGCAGAATTGGAATGTTTTTTCCTCTTTTTCAAACATCTTGAGTCTTAATGACTTTCCTTTCAAGATAGAATGTTATAGTTTCAGAGGAAATTGATACACAACAGTTCTGGGATTTGAACTCAAGTCCTCATGTTTCACAGCAAGAACTGTTATCTATTGAGCACTCATCCCAGCCCCTCCAAGTTACCTTTTGACACAGGATCTCTCGCTAACCTGGAACCAGCAAGCCCCAGGACCTCTTCTATCTCTGCATCCCTAGAGTAGAGATAAAAGCATGTCATAGGTTTTCTGTCCCTGATAATAGGTTTCTCTGCCGACGAAGTAAGCCAGATCAAGCTAAAATGAAAAAGTATAAGAACAGGCTTATTTGAGCAAAGCAACTCCTGGGTAGGTTCTCCAGTCCCAGAGATCCAGGCTGGAGAAGCCACACGCTGGAACTAAAGCAGTGAGATTGTATAGGTTGTAGGCAAGGGGCAATGATGTGTCAGCCACAAACTGGATTGTGACCAAGTATGGTCAAATGCCGAACACTTTAGGCAGGGACTTGGGCTGCTGGTGGCAACGGGGGAGGAAGTTGCAATAGTCATCAAGAATGCAGAACTGGATTTTTTGGAGGCTTTTCTTTGCTGGAGATTCTCTGAGAGGGTGGGATTGAGAGAGAGAGAGAGAGAGAGAGAGAGAGAGAGAGAGAGAGAGAGAGGAATGGGGCTTTCTAGATCAAGCAGGGGTGAGCTGGAGGTTCCAACTGAACAGCGTGTACCCCATACTTGGCTTTTATGTGGATGCTGGAGGTCCAAATTCAGGTCCTCACACTTCTATAACATTTTAGCAACTGAGCTATCTCCCTAGCCCCTTCCTTACCTTCTTGATTCAACCAGTTTACTTATTTGTCATCTTAATTTTTCCTTCATTTTTGAGGGGTAAATTAATTTTTCTTAATTGGCAGGGTTTTTTTTCTTTCACTACTGGAGCCTTTGGCCTCTATAGTCACTGGAAGGAAAGCAGCTTACAATCTTACCATTATAAGGAATCCTTTGCATATGATAAGTTGCTTTTCTCTAGCAGTCAGCTCCGAACACACCCAGACACCAAGTTCTTAGCACAAAGGGGATTTATTATCCTGGAGGGGTAAGCAGGGGTGGAGGGGGCGCTACTTCTGGAATGGGCAAAGACAGACGGGCAGCAGGCAGCAGGCGGCAGGCGGCAGGTGTTTCTGCACAAGTGGGTTTTTAAGGAGAAAAAGGAAAGTCTGTCCTAGGGTGAGTTGGTAAGTCCTGATTGAACAAGTTAGACGGTATAGCCAAATAATGAATTTTGATTGCTGGGCCTTGGTCTCAGGACAGAGTGAGTGGCCAAATAAGGGAATAGACTTTGGGGGCTGGCTTTAGGAATGTAATCTAATGATTTAGCAAGGGGAAAGGGCAAAACCCGTGTAATGCTTGGGCTTGCTAGAGAGCCCTTCGTTCCTACCTTTTTGTTTTATTATTGGGTCACCGGGTGTTGGGTAAGTGGGCATCATTTTCTCTGGCTGCTTCCTTCTGATATTGGGGTGTCATTGTTAGGCATCCAATGAACCTGGAATGTTGGTCAAGGTCAGGAAGAGCAAGCTTTGTCAGTCCCTGTCCAGGCTCTGAGGTACCATCTGGGGCTATGGAAGCGCAGACAGCATTGGAGCAGTTTGTGAGGCTGGACCATCTGAGGCTAGCTGCTTTGGACATATCTAGGATGTAGAGTCCAAGGGAACATCTGAGGCTGTTGAGTTGCTGGAGCAGTCTGTCACTGATTTAAAATCTGCTGGGACAGATAGACTAGGAACAGAAGTAAAGTTAAAGAGTTTAGGGGAAAAATTTTTGTCTTGGGTATATATTTGAAACTTTTAGGCCCATGGTCCTGGTAGGTGGGGGAGGAGTCCCAAGACCAGAAAAATGGGGAGAAATCCCACCCTTAGGAATAGACAGGTGGGGAAACTTAGGCTATTGGTTGACAGGAGTACTTTTCTGGAGTCCATTTGATCTATGAGAGGTGGATCCAAGTCAATTCCCTGAAGCTTATAATAATTTTAAAGTTTACAAATGAGATAAAAGTTTTAGATATGTTGTTATTACCATTTATTTTTTTGCTGATCTACTGAAATTTACATTGTAGAAAGGTCAGAGGTTTATGTTTTGGGTTATAGTAAAAGTTTGGAGACCCAAAAAATAGCATAGAGAGGGGGAAGAAATCTGAAATAACTTTTCATATACTTTAAATCATGTTCTCAAACCCTTACAACTTACTTACACTTTCATATCCTCAGAACTTAGACCTTTATAACTTTTGTTTACATACCTTAAACATTTTCTTAGACTCTTATAATTTCAGATCTTTATAACTTGGTGAGTGGGAAAGATAAGGGGTCATAGAGTGGAGTTTGGGTTAATAGCTGACATACATTGTAGACGGGTTCGAGTCTGTAAAAAAAGTCTTATCTGCTGGGGTGAGAGTCAGGATAGAATGGATTTAGAGAAAGGATAGAAGGGATTTAGTATCAGAGTGAAATAGTTGGTGTAAGTGGTAAATAATGTACTGTGTTGAAGGTGCATTAAGTATGTTTTTATCTGGATTATGTAGTAGGGTAGCCCAGCAGGAAGTAGGGTGAATCATAAGGGATGAAAGGGCAGCTTGACAGGCTGCCTTATTGGCACAACTATTGCCTTTACTGACAATGGAGGGGTTAGTCTGATGTGCCTTGCAGTAAACCAAGCCAATTTCAGAGGGTAAAAGAGAGGCCTTGAGGTTATGGATATATAAAAAGTTAGTAATTAACTTGCCTTTTGTGTTTAGAAATTCTCATTCCTTCCAGATGGCTGAATGTGTTAGTAGGACATGGAAAGTATATTTGGAGTCTGTATATACCATTAATGATGTACTTTTGGTTGATTTGGAAGACTCTGGTGAGGGCTATTAATTTTGCCTGTTGATTGGTTGTTTGTGGTGATAAGGAGGCCACCTTGATGATGGCATTATCTTAGACCACTCCGTATCCCACAGCATGGTGACTCTCTGACAGGAAGGAGCTGCCATCTGTATAAAAAGTGTCGGCAGAAGTAGCTAGAGGACCTTCTTGTATATGAGAGGGATGAGGGAGGAGGCCTTTGAGAGCCTCTGGACAGGAATGAAGAGGGTCTGGGGAATATTGGGGTAAAGGGCCAAGTGTGGAGGGATTGAGGGGAGGGCAGGTAAGAAATGTCAGTAATGAGTTTTTGATAAGAGAAGTTTGGAGGGATAGGATTTCAGACAGTAGAAGGGATTGGAGTCCTTTAAGTTAGGAGTTGAGAGTGAGAGAGTTGTGGGAGTAGATTGTGATGGGAGATCCCAGAGCTAATTTGTTAAATTTAGAGATGAGCAGAGAGGCTGCAAGAAAGGAGGCAGGGAGGAAGAGGAGAGGGGCATCTCTTCCTTCAGTTCATGTGTCCACAACATTGTGAAGGTTTTTGTTTTGTTCATTTGATACCTAGGGAGTATAAAGGCAGTTTTGAGTGCTAAGACATATCAGTAGTGTTGGGTAAGTTGGAGCCTTTAGGAGACATCCCAGAGGCGTATCAGTAAGGATGGAAGTGGATCCCCTTTGCTAGTGGTGGGTGGCAGGCAAGGTTGAGAGCCACGAGCATCCCTAAATCTTGTGTGGCTGAAAAGGAGGTCTCTGGGAGGAAAAGGTTATCACCCAAGCTTCATCACCAAGAGAGGGACTTGATGGAGCAGAAGAGAAATCTGGAACCTGTGGAGAGGATTTACAGATGGACTGGATTCCTCTCGGGAGGCCACCAAAAGTGAAAGGGAAATTGCTAACCAAGCCAAACTGAGCAGAATGTGCCTACCCATCTTCCAAGGGAGTCCACTGTCCCTGTTAAAGGCTGTGGTATGTGCAGTCTCCCTACCTCCATAAGACAGAGTGGGGATGCTGGACAAACAACGGTCATAACCTGGTATCCTGGGGGAGTGTTTGGGATGGTTACTAAGAGAAAACTTACCAATTTGCTGTTGTTGGATGCAGAGAGCAGACACCAGATGGTTCAGAAAGTGCAAGAATTGAGTTGCGGGGTCCTGTAAAATGACCCCCCCAGTCACAGAGCTAATGTAGGGGGGACCCTCAGCATTGGCTCAGAACACACCCAGACACCAAATTCTCAGCACAAAGGAGATTTATTAGCCTGGAGGGACAAGGGATGGTGGTGGTGGGAGAAAGGGGTGGGGGCTGCTTCTAAAATAGACAAAGGCAAACAACAGACAGCAAGTATTTCTGCACAAGTGAGTTTTTAAGAAAAAAAGGAGAAGTCTGTGCTAGGGTGAGTTGGTAAGTCCTGATCGAACAAGTTAACTAGTGTAGCCAAATAATGAATTTTGATTGCTGGACCTTGGTGTTCAGTCTCGGGCCTGAGACAGTGGCCAAACAAGGGAATAGACTTTGGGGGCTGGCTTTAGGAATGTAATCTAATGGTTTAGCAAGGGAGAAGGAAGGGGAAGGGCAAAACTCGTGCAATGCTCGGGCCCCCTAGAGAGCCCTTCACTAGCTGCTTTCAAGATTATCTTTGAAAATTTGATTCTAATGTCTCTTGGAATAGGTCTTTTTGCATTTATCCTGCATAGAACTCATGATACATTTGAATATATAGGTTTATTTCTTTCATTAAACTTGAGATGTAAGTGGCCACCACTTATTCAAGGTCCCTCTGCTCTTTTTTCCCCTCTGGAATTCTCATTTCGTGGATTTAGTGCCATGTCGGTGTCCTAAAGTTTTACAATTTGTTTATTGTTCTCCATTCCTTCTGCTTCTTTTTTTTTTCTTTTTTCTTTTTGGTTTTTTGAGACAGGGTTTCTCTGTGTAGCTTTGCACCTCTCCTGGAACTCACTTGGTAGCCCAGGCTGGCCTCGAACTCACAGAGATCCGCCTGGCTCTGCCTCCCGAGTGCTGGGATTAAAGGCGTGCGCCACCACCGCCCGGCCTCCTTCTGCTTCTTGAATGGACACGTTTTGTTGACTTATCTTCCGGTTTACTAATTCTTCTGTCTAATCCTCTCTGTGCCAGAACACTCTGCTGACGTTTTCATCTTCGTCACAGTAATTCTGAAGTCTACACTTTCTACCTGGTGAAGCATTTATCTAATTATTCTTTATCAATAAGAACTCGGGAGTCAGATATGGGAGTAAGAACGTGAATGTGATCAGAGACGCGGCGGAGAAGCGATCTATGACCACCTCTTTCTTTCCTTCCTCAATCCAAAAGGGCTGAGAATCTTTCTAAACCCCTTCCTACTACTTTCTGTGTCTCTCTGTATGTCCTTGGTCCTCCAAAAGCTCTATAAACCAACCAATTTTGGTCAGCTAGTAGCTAGCTCTCCCCCTGATTCAAAACAAACTTTATTGGTAGTCTCAGGGGTGTCAGTGCGATCAAAATGTCCCACAACACCCTGGGTTTCCTTTAAACCATCTCTTTCTTTTCTGTCTATTCAGTGATGCTTTCTGTTTGTTGAGACTCTATTTCTTTCTCTTTAATCCCCTGTCCCTGTTCCTTTACTTGTTTGAGTGTATGTAATAGACTTTGGTTAGCCTTTTACTTAGTCAACTTTTTAGGCATCTACAGTTTCTACCGATTTCTGTTTTAGTTCCCTGTGGATAGATCATATATTCTTATTTATATTCATTAAATACTAGGTGAATCTAACACTAAAATTCAGATTTTTTTTTCTTTCACCCCCTCAGGGTTTATTGCTTTTCTATTTCAGGTGGTGGTCATTTATTTGCTACATGGCTTTTCCAAACCATTTTTCAATCCTGTGTATTATTTTGGTCATGCATAGGAGTCTGTAGTCTATAAGTTCAGTCATCACCATGTGCTTTAACAGTATAATCTTAGACACCTGGGCTTGCAAAAGAGAAAAGAAAATAGTCGTATTGTGGACTTTGTGAGCTTTTACTTTGTATTGTAGCGATTCCCTGGTGTTCAGTTTTTCCGTTACTCTATTTAAGCCTCCCTCCCTTGTATGGGAACTGGGGAGTAGCCATAGGTGAAATCTTATGTCTTCCAAGTCTTTACGTAGCATTCATCCCATCCTGAGCCCACACATGGGTTTCTTGAGCCTCTGGCATACACAGAGGCGCTTACTCTACTAAGCTCTGCCTTCCCAGAGACTTTTTGATCTATGTATTGATTGTCTTAAATGTTTTTTATTGCCTGCTCTAGGACACCCTAGCCAATACTGTGCTTTCACATGACTCATCAAAGCTGTCTGGGAAGCCAGAAAAATGAGTTAGTTGTAGCATAAAGCAACTTTTGTGCTGGTTGAAAAAACTATCAGACAGGTTGAGATCCACATACACAATCCTTCGAGAGTAAGTTCTATATTGCTAACTCTGGCACTAGAAAATTGAGCAGCCTGTGTGGGCATGGTAGACATGTACTTTTAAACACTGTAATGTTCATTCTCTTACCACAAAGCAACAGCCTGTTCCTTTCCCAAGTCACTCCTAGCTTTTTTTTTTAATCTATTTTTTTTCTTTTACTAGATTTCCAAATTCTTCAGAAGTTGAAACTGATAGGGTTTGCTTGCTCATTTTCTGCTTTTAGGAGGGAGAGAGAACCCTAGATCTCTTGACTCTTAAGTAGGTCCATCACTGTTACTTTATATTTTTGGTTTTGGTCATGATGGGTATGAAGCCTCAGCCTTGTCCATGTTAAGCAAGCACTTAAATGCTTATTTACACTCCTAACCCACTACATAATTTTTGCCTGACTTTCCTACATTGATTTAAATTAATTTTTCAAGTTCCATGAAAAAAAGTCTGTTTTCAATAAAACTTTTTAATTTTAAGATAATTATAGATTTACATGTGGAAATAATAGAGACCTCATGTACCATTTATTCAGTTTCTCCAATATTTATATATTTTAAAAGTACAGTACAAATCATAACCAGAATGCTGACATTGGTACAACTGAGACACAAAACATTCCATCACTGTAAGAGCCGTTCATATTGCCTTTTATAGCTACATGTTTCATGCTCTGATCCTTTAAGCCCTGGACAACCACTAGTCTGCCTTCTGTTTCTATAAATCTGGTGTCATGTAAGTGTTGTAGAAATGGGGCCATGACATGTGTGACCTTTGGACACTAACATTTTTCATTCAGCATCATTCTGTAGATCTATTGACATTGTTTCATGGTGACAGTTTATTTTATTTATATTGTTGAGCAGTACATAGTCCATGGTATGACACTATCACAATTTATTCATATTCACCCATCAAGGGCACACAGATCATTATTAAACACTTGTATGCAAATTGTAGTGTGAACACATCTCATTTCTCTGGTATAAATACCCAGTAAAAGAATGACTACGTTGTACAGCAAATGTATATTTAGTTTTTAAATAAATTATTATTATTATTTTCATTTCAGAATGGGCGATGGTAGAAGTTCTGATTTTTCTCTAGTCTTCTTCGGGTGCCATCTCAGTCAGAAGATGGGGAAACACTGGGGTGTTGCTGGGTGAAGAGTGAAGGTCCGTTTTCCATACGGTAGTCTTTGTTAACACAGAAGTTTGGTTCAGTGTCACTGGTGGGATGAAACTACAGCCTTCTCTTAAGGCCTCCTCACTCTTCCCTGATACTAGGCCACAAGAATACTGAGTTGCAGCTTAGCAAAACTAGACAGGTACATCCCCCAGTGTGGCTCTTGCTGGTGAAATGTGTGTGTGTGTGTGTGTGTGTGTGTGTGTGTGTGTGTGTGTGTGTGTGTGTGATAGAGGTCCATGTTAGATGGGAGCACACAAATTCACTTAGATTATCTGGCCAGAAAGCTTTGGAATCTTCCCTCCCCCACCTCCCCTGCACTGGGATTACAGCTGGAATCTTCCCGCCCCCACCTCCCCTGCACTGGGATTACAGCTGGGATCTTCCCACCCCCAACTCCCCTGCACTGGGATTACAGCTGGGATCTTCCCACCCCCAACCCCCCTGCCCTGGGATTACAGCTGGAATCTTCCCGCCCCCACCTCCCCTGCACTGGAACTGCAGGTGCATACTACTGTTCTTGGATTTTTTAGTGCAGGTGCTGGACATCAAACTGAGTTTCTCATACTTTTGCAGTATGCACTTTATCAACTGTGTAATCTCTCTAGACCCTCAAGAGGTAACTTCTAATTTATTTTTACAATACTGAGATAATTTAAGTTTTCTAATGTTAAATCAAATATATACCTCCAGTATAATTGTAATTTGATAATAATGTATTGCCTTTTGTATATATCCCTGCATTTAGTTTATAAACAGTTTGATATTTTTAATTTATTTTCTGAAATTAGTCATATATATTTTTGTCTTAATCGGACTTCATATATTTTTGTCAGGATGAACACACTTCAAATATTCTCATCAAATATCTCAGAGGAAATTTGATATTTTTCTTTTCTCCTAAGGTATAGAATAGTCTGATCCCTGATTTGTGGCAAAATATATCAAAATAAATGTTTATCTGCAAAGGAAATTTTAAATGTCATTTTGCATTTCTTGAGGTAGTTCTAAGGCCTTTCCGGTCTTCTAGGTGCTTATGAGTATGTTATTTTCTTTCACTCTATAGAAATACGTTTGTGGCTTCCAACCCCCCCCACCCCGCCCCTGCAACGCTCATTTCCAACACTTTTTCCTCTCAAGGAGCAGGAAGGATATTACCAGGACACTTAAGGAAGTCATTCTGGGGGTGATGGCAGTCATCTTACTACATCTGCAGCAGTCCGTAGGCAAGAGTTGGCCTCACCACTTTCTGGCTGGGAAAATACAACTGAATAACCCGCAGGTAAAGCTCCCCTTATACTAAGGTCAGGAGACAGACATCTCATAGAACATCACGATGAAAGCTCTGTGCTACTTTTCCTGAATTATCAGCATTAAAAATATGAATTTGGTGCACATATCCTGAACACCAGAAAACACTCAAGTTTTTCACAACGCCAAGAACAGGAAAGAAGACCCTTTTGAAACATCTTATGTTCTTGCGTGAAGACGATCAGCGCAGATCCAGGGTGAAGTCCATCCTGGTGGGGAACAGTGGGCAGCAGCTTGAGACAGGTGGTCACATTGTATCTACATTCAAGGAGCAGAGTGAGGTGAATACCAGAAGTATGTTTTAATGACCCCATTTTCCCACTGAAATGTGTCTACTTCATAGAAAATCCTTAAATTTGCTATTGTAAAATTGATGCAATAGTCCTCTATGATTTTTTTTTCAAATTTTTTTGCTGTTGTTTTTTAAATTTTTTTAACAAAATAAATATAAGATAAAACAAAATCCATCACAACAAAGTTGGACATGGCAAACCAACAGGAGGAAAAGAGCCCCAGGAGAAGGCACAAGAATCAGAGACCCACTTGTTCACACAATAGAAGTACTAAACTGAAAGCTATAATATATACACAGAGGACCTGGTGCAGACCGAGGAGGCCCTCTACTTGCTGCTTCAGTCTCTTGAGTTCATATGAGCTTTGATGATGTTGATTTGGAGGGTCTTATTCTCCTGTACCCTCCATCTATTGGTTTAAATATTAAGGCAACTCCTCGTAGTTAAAAGGGAGGTTTATTTTATGGGGTAACTTACAAGTGAAGGGATTGGTTACAGGGTCTGGGAAAGATGTAGCACAGCCCAGCAGTGTTCTCTGGAGAACTCTGCTTGGTCTATGTTCAGCATCCAGGACCAGAAACCAAGAGAGCTCACCCATCCAGATCTCGCGTCTTCAGGGGTTCTCTCTTGGCTCCGCCTTACAGGCGTGACAGTTACTGAAGCCTCAAAGGGGGTGGTATTTCCAGGTCAAAGCTGGAACGGCTACCCACTACATCCATCCCCTCTGGATCTTATACCCTTTCTGTCTCTTCCAAGGGGGTCCCCTGAGCTCTTAAAGGAGGGATTTGATAGAGACCTCCCATTTAGAGCTGTGTGTTCCAAGGTCTCTCTCTCTCAGTGTGTTTGGCTGTGGGTCTCTGTATTTGTTCTCATCTGCTGCAGGAAGAAACTTCTCTGATGATGGCTGAATAAAACACTGATTTATGAACATAGCAGAATATCATTAGTCATTTTATCACTATTTTTCTTTCTTTCTTTCTTTTTTAGACCAGTATTATTTTGTTTTACCCTAGGTCTCTGGGATATCTAGCCTCTGGTTCTTAGTCATCTGAGCAGTGTCAGGCATGGGTTCTATCTCATGGAGCGGGCTTTAAGTCAATCAGATGTTGGTTGGTGACTTCCACAAGCTTGTGCCACCACTGCACTAGCATATTTGTAGGCAGGACAAAGTGTGGATCAAAGTGTTTGTGGCTGCCTTGGCATCTATGTTTCTCTTTTGGTAGCATGCAGAGTACCTACCTGTCCCAAAGATACTAGGACATAGGGGTAAAGGCCTGTGTAGGCACCAGCTCACCCTCTCCATGGTCAATGAATTGTATAGGGGTTGTCTTCAGCAATGAGGCTGTCAGTTTGTAGAGAACAACTCATTGTCTTGGCAATAGCCTGAGTTGTTTGGGGGTTTCCATATGACCCCTTTGGCCAACAATTCAATTGGATGTAACCCAGTTCTGGTACTGGAAGCTTTGTTTGGTGACACAGTTAGAACTCTGTCTCCCCCATTATTTGGAGGCTTCATTAGGATTGCCTTAATATATTTTAGTAGTTTCTACAGCATTAGGTTTTCATACCACCCTTAAAGTGCCTCTCGGTTCTGTCTTTCCCCACATTCCCTCCTCCAACACCACTTCACTTCCCCTCCCCCACTCGGTCCTCCCATTACCATCTCTCCTGACTAAAGTCCACCCATAAAATCTATTCTATTTTCCCCTCCCAGGGAGATCCAGGTGTGCCCCCAGTCCCTTTTTCTGGAACTAATCTCTCTGAGTCTACAGATTGTAGCTTGGTTATCATTTACTTAATGACTAATATCCACATGTAAATGAATACATATCATATTTATCTTTCTGGGTCTGGGTTATATTAGGATGACTTTTTCTAGTTTCATCTATTTCCCTTGCGTATTTCACAATGTCACTTTTTTGTTTAACAGCTGAATACTCCACTGTATAAATGTACCACCATTTCTTTATGCATTCTTCTGTTGAGGGACATCTAGGTTCTTTTCATTTTTTGGTTACGATGAATAGAGCGTTGATGAACATGGTTGAGAAAGTGTCTCTATGGTAGAAGGAAGTGTGCTTTGGGTACATGCCCAAGAGTGGTATGGCTGGGTCTTGAGGTAGATCAATTCCTATCTTTTTGAGGAACCACCATACTGTTTTCCAAAGTGGCTGTACACATTTGCACTCCTACCAGCAACAGAGGAGTTGCCTCTTATTCCTCATCCTCAACAGCATGAGCTGTCACATGTGTTATTAATCTTAGCCATTCTAACAGGTGTAAGCTTGGAATCTCAGAGTTGTTTTGATTTGCGTTTCACTGATGGCTAAGGATGTTGAAGATTTCTTTAAGTGTTTCTTAGCCATTTCAGATTCTTCTATTGAGAATTCTGTTTAGATCTGTAACCCCCTTTTAAGAGGATTATTTGTTTTTTGAGAGGAGTGGATTCAGAGGGCAAGATCTGTGGGATCCATACAAGATGGGGCCAGGGAGGCAGGGAAGGCAGGTGGTCTGTTGTGGAGCTGAGGGTGAGAGTGTGGGATTTCATCTGTAGGTACACAGAGAGAGAAGTGAACATCTTCAGTCAGCCTACCTGCTTCCCTGGAAGAAGTGGCCTGTGGGTTAGCAAGGAGTGCCTGTTGGAGTTGGAGGCTGGGATGAAGCAACAAGTTGGGGGGGGTTGAAGGGGAAAGGTCTGTGGGATCCACTAGAGATGGGGTGGGGAGAAGCTTTTGTAGATGTTCTGGTGTAGAGCTGGGGATGAGACTGGAGGATTGGGCCTGAGGTAACAGAAGGAGAGGTGAAGGCCTGTAGTCAGCCTACCTGGTTCCCTAGCAGGCATGCTCAGTTTGTTCTTAATCACTAAGCAAGTTCTCTTTCATTTTTCATATTGTTTATTTTGAATTCTTTCTTTTCTCTCGATTATTTTGTGTCAGAGATGTGTTTTTTGTTAGTTTCATCATAGAATATAAATTTTTAGTTGTCCTTATGTTCTATATTATATTTTAAATTTCTTGTTAGTGATTGTTGACTTTAATTTTATTGTTTCCTTCCATTCATCTCTTGTGTTCATGCTTCCATCTGCTCTGGCCTCAGGTTTGTGCCCTGCTACTAATATGACTCACTGAAGTTTGTGTTCCAGGCCACCAGGAATTGGCAGATACAATGGGGGAAAAGCCCGTTCCAAGTCTCCAAAACCCCTTTGCTCTTTGTCATCGGTTGCTGTGGCCATCTGTTATTAGAATGGCTGACACAGTCATTACAAAAAGCAGTATATGCCCACGTTTAGGTGTGCTTTCAAGAGGGGTTTCCCAGAAACCAGTCTGCCACACGGTCCTCATTGCCTCTCCCTGGTAGCTCTTGTCTAGGACACACTCTTACCCTTCTTAACATAAATTCCTAAAGACTCTGACACCAGCTTGTCTTTGACGCCTTTATTGTCTTCCAGGTGATCACATTTTTCACGTGAGAACTACTTTTTATTTCTTCTAAACATTGGTTAGTGATGGCTTCCTAAAGTCTTAGTCCTTGAAGCAGATAAGGAAGCTGTTTTGTAACACTGAATGGTTGTACTGATTTTTTTTTTTTGACAGCACTGATCAGTGTTTGCTTGTGGAGTGAGTTTATGCTTACTCTTTCTTTTGGGTTTTGAGTTTGTAGAGAGCAGAGATGGTGTCCGACATAGAAACCTATTCCAGAATCAGGGTCTGTGGGATGAATAAAGATGATTTTGAATTTTTCTCCTCACTTAGCATGTGTTTTTCCAAGTTCAACCTTTGATGTTCTGGCTATAAAAGCAATTATCAGTAAAGTAATAAGCTATAGACTTAGCAGGATTTTTGTTTTCTATAGGTTGAAGCACCTGTAACCAAGACCCTAAATGGTATTAACAAAATTAAGCCAAGTAGTTTGGATGTACCTTTTGGTTCCGGAGTCTAATTGCCTCTAATGAAACACTGGAGTCATAATTTGATGGTCTGTAGGTTTCTCAGCTGTTTCTCTCTATGAGAAAATGTATAATGGGATATTTTGCACGTGACTGTCTATATTTTATATGCAACACATCAGTGTTGTGTAAATTCTGTGAGCAACTTCTATTATCTTTGAAACCGCAGAAGCAACAAGCAGTTATAATTACAGTCTGACGAAGCTATAACATTTCAAACATGCCTACAGTAGTGGCGCTACAATGAGAGTGTTCATCTGAAAGCCTGCAGCACTCACTGTACTCAGTGACATCACAATTACACTGTTTTAGCAGAAACGTCTGTCCTTAAACAGAAACAGCTTGCTTGAAAAATCTGAGAGTTTTTATTCTTTTGACTTCTTTGATTCTTCACCGAATAAAAGTAGTGGAGATGGTAAATATAGCTGCATGGCTATGTTCCCTGTTACTTCTCGGCGGGTTTTACTATTGTGGAGTCACAGGTATTCTCCTTCACTCCACATGGGGAATGAACACACGTTATTTAAAACTTCTTTTGTGCATCTGCTACTTGTCAACTCATGATCTTCTGATCCTTGAAGATTTGACAACCCTGTGATTTGCTGTAATGGAATTATGGAGAAGTTATCAACAGAGACGTTGCAATGTAAGAATGCAAAGTAAACCCTTAGATGTTTGAAAGGAAATGAACTTCAAAAGGGAGGAGCAGCCACAAAGAAATACCTGAATTATTCTTTTTTCCCCCCTCGAGTGGAGTGTCTCTGTGTCTTTAATTTTGTTGACTGAGAGAAGGATGTTTATATTGACTTCCAGGGTCCTGAGCTGTGACTCATTTTTGCTAAGTTTCTCTACCAGCACACTTCATTGGCTGGGGAAGTCAAGTCAAAGAACATGCTCTATGGAATTCAAGGAGCTAGGCTCCAGTCCTTCCGTATCCTGTCTCTCTGTCACTGAGCATGGGAGAAACATTGAATCAATTCTTAAAGTTTTCTGAGACATTATTCCTTGTTTTCTTTTTATTTATTTTCTCTCATACAATACATCCTGACTGCATCTTTTCTTCCCTCTACTCCTTCCTGTCCCCCTGTCCCTCAGATCCACTGCTCCTCCATTTCCCTTCAGAAAAGAGCAGGTCTTCCAGGGATATCAACAGAACACGGCAAAACAAGATGCAATATTGCAATATGACTAGGCACAAACCTTCATATCAAGGCTGGATGAGGCAACCCAGTAGGAGGAAAAGGGTCCCAAGAGAAGACAAGAGTCAGAAATAACCCCACTCCCACTGTTAGGAGTCCTATAAAAACCCCAAGCTAAACAACCACAATATATTTGCAGAGGACTTAGCTCAGATCCATGCAGGCTCCACAATTCCCACTTCAATCTCTGTGAACCCCTCTGAACTCTCCTTAGTTGATCACTGTAGGCCATGTTCTCCTCCTGGTGTCCTCGACCCCTCTGACTTCCAGAGCTCCTATAATTCAACTCCCCCCAGCCTCTTCTGCCGGTTTCCCCAAGCTATGTCTAATGTTCGGCTGTGGGTCTCTGCATCTGCTCTCCTCAATTACCAGAGGAAGCCTCTCTGATGACAATTAGTCCAGGCACTGATCTATGAGTATAGCAGAATATCACTAGGAATCATTTCATTGACTTTTTTTTGCCAGGCATATTTGGTTCTCTCATAGGTCTCTGAGCCCTCCAACTTCTGGTTTCTGGCCATTCAGATAGGGTTGGGCATGGGCTTCCTCTTGTGGCATGGGCCTCAAGTTAGACCAGTGGTTGGTTGGCCACTCCCACAAGCTCTGACCCATCATTGCCCCAGCACATCTTGCAGGAAGGACAGGTTGTAGGTCAAAGGTTTTGTGGGTGGGTTGGTGTCCTAGTCCCATCACTGAAAGCCTTGCCTGGTTATCTGATAGAAGGTTACTATACAAAATATATGAAGAACTCAAGAAACTAGACATCAACAAACAAAATAATCCAATTAAAAATGGGATACAGATCTAAACAGAATTCTCAACAGAGGAATCTCAAATGACCGAGAAACACTTAAAGAAATGTTCAACATCCTTAGCCATCAGAGAAATGTAAATGTAAATCAAAATGACTCTGAGATTCCACCTTCACCTGTCCAAATGGCTAAGATTAAAAAAAACACAAGTGACAGCTCATGCTGGATAGGATGTAGAGCAAAGGGAAACACTCCTCCATTGCTGATGGGAGTTCAAACTTGTACAGTCACTTTGGAAATCAACACGGTGGTCTCTAAGAAAATTGGGACTCAATCTACCTTAAGACCCAGATATACCACTCCCTGGCACATACCCAAAGGATGCTCCGACCTGACACAAGAAGGCTTGCTCAACTACATTCATAGCAGCTTTATTTGTAATAGCCAGAATGTAGAAACAACCAAGATGTTCCTCAACTGAAGAATGGATAAAGAAAATGTGGTACATTTACACAATGGAGTATTACTCAGCAGTTAAAAAAAAATGACACCATGAAATTTGCAGGCAAATGGATGGAACAAGAAAAAAATCATCCTGAGTGAAGTAACCCAGACCCAGAAAGACAAACATGGTATGTACTCATTCATAAGTGGATATTAGCTCTCAGGTAAATGATAACTTACTATCATGCTACAATCAACAGATCCAGAAAGGCTAACTAACAAGGAGGGCTCTAGGGGGACACACGGATCTCTCTAGGAAGGGGAAATAGAATAGATTACATGGGTAGACTAGGGGGCAGGTGGGGATAGGAACAGAAGGGATCAGGTGGGGGAAGAGGGGGCAGAGAGAAAGAGACAATTGGAATTAGGGAGCAGTTGGGGGAGCAATGTGGAAATCTAGTGCAGTGAAAACTTCCTTGAACCTATGAGGTTGACTCTAGAGAGGAAACCTAGTAATGGAGGAGGTGGAGTGTGAACTGGCCATCTTATGTAACCATTATTACTTTTCAATCTGTAATACTGAAGTACTGAAGTACTGAAGGCTGGGTGGCTGATCCTAGAAGTGCCATATCTGAACCAGATACATTAGTGTCATCAAGAAACTTGTTAAGAGGCAAAATCCAGGACTCACCCCTACCATATTGAATGAACTTTGGGAGTGAAATCTAGTAATCTCTGTTGTAATAAGCTATGTGGGTAACTGTACAACACACTTTAAGCTTTGAAAACCATGGAATTACATAACTTTAGAATACTTCTGTCTAGAAACTTCCACGAATCTTGTGTGAATGTAAAATAATTTAGGTTTGCACCGATGTTAAACAGGCAAATTCCTCTGCTTGTAATTAAATGTAAAAATTGGATTCCAAACACAGATGTAGAGGCATATGTAAAAGAAAAGGAAAAAGAACATTGAAACTGTTGTAAAGAAAGTAATTACTCTAAAATCTTTTTGAATATAGACATGCACAGAATTTGCTTCCTTTTGACACTGTGAAATGAACTTGGTGTTTCTAACATACACACAGTGTGGTGAATATTTCCACCTAGTGATCATTAGTACTTAAGGCCTGTGATTTCATAAAATAATTTCAAATTATTCATAATTATTATAATTTGCTTCTTATATTTATGGAAGAGAACAGTTAATCTGTTCTACATGAGTTTACATATGGTCAAAATTTTTGTGATTGAATACTTGGACCTTTGGAGTCCCATGTAGGAAAATATACTTCTGCATAGCCACTTCTAGTCTTTATTAGCACATGCTTTATTAGACACCTTATGGTGTCTGCTCTATTTTTTTAAGAGTAGAAGAGCTTTTGGTAGTGTTTCATGTAACTATATGAGTGACAACATTTATACTTTACAAGATTTCTGAAGGAAGGAGTTGGAGAATCCTTTACTTGTGGCTTAAATATGTTGAAGAATATAAATATGTGACAAATATAAAAAACTTTTGTTTCATTAATGAAATAACCATATTAAATTTATAATATAAAATGAGAATCATGGAAAGGGGTGAGAGAATTATTTCTTTTGTAAGTTTTATTACAAGATCATGTGGAGTACAAAGGACATTTTGGGAAGTTGTTCTTCACCAAATATTTATTGAATACCTATTGACATTAGGTACTAACAGATGGTGGGTAAAGAAAGCTGATTATATGAGGCTCACCCCTAGACAAAGAACTACAGGCAACTAAGAAATGCTGAGTGGGAGAAACAGTTTTCCCCAGGGAAGAGCATATCAATTGGTTATCTAATGCTAAGTGGTCAGCCCCTAAAGCATACATACAATTAACATTATAAAGAGTAAGCAAGCTGTATTTATATATTTATGAACACACACACACACACACACACACACACACACACACACACACACGTACCAACAATTAAGGAAAAAGAGGCCATTGATAGAGAACAAGGGGAAAGGGGCATATAGACGGTTTGGAGGAGAAAAGGGAAGGAAATGATATATTTATATTGTAATCTCAAATTAAATTAAAAATTAAAAAGGAAAGTGTGGTATATATATATATATATATATATATATATATATATATACAATATATATCATACATATTTACACATACACACAAACACACACACACACACACACACACACACACACACACACACACAAAATTGAGCTGTATTCAGCCATAAAGAAGAATACAATTTTCAGAAAATGGATATAAATTGGAGAGCATCATGCTGAAGGAAATAAGAATGACAAATAGCACATTTCTTTCAGGTGCAGAATCTAGATCTATGTATAAATATCTCTATCTGTCTGTCTGTCTATCATCTATCATCTATCTCTTATCTATCTATCTACTCATCAATGACACTAAAGTAGCTGGGAAACCATAAAGGAAGGAAAGGAGCCAAGGGAAGGATGTGTGTGATGAATTTGAGCCAAGTACAATAGTACATGTACAGAAGTGTCAAGTGAAACCATTGTGGGCTTTGTGCTACTGAAAGAACAACAATAAAAATAAAACAATGTAGAAAATTAAATAGGAGACCTATGTGTTTACATGTTGTAGACAGGACTTAGGAAAGAACGAACCTTTAAAAGAGCTATTATGCAACTTGTGATTAAACGGAGTACTTGTTTAATAAATGCAATGGAAATGATGAAAGTGATATATGTATTACAATGAAAATGTGTAATATAAATAAAAGCCTACCCTGAGGATCAGGATAAAGTTTGATATATGTTTTGTTTTGGGCATGATCATTCTGACTATGGTTTTAGTAAAGGAAGTTTGTGGTAAAGGTAATTTAAAGAACAACAAAAACAGGAAATCACTGAGGCATTTTTCAAGGTTTTTGGTATAGTCCCTGTACTAGTAGACCTTTCATTATAATGTAAGAGTTGTACATGAGGTGCTGTGATAGTGTTAAATGTCAACTTTCTGGGATATGAAATCACCTAGAAGACAAGCTTCCAGGCACTCCTGTGATGCATTAGGTAGCCACTAGTCATGCTTGTGAAAGATTATGTTGATTAGGTTCTTTGAGGAGGAAAGATTCATCTTAGAAGTGAGTGGCACCATACCTTGGGCTTAGGTTTTAGATTTATGTGTTGGTTTGAATAAGAATGGCCCCCATAGGCTTATATATTGAAATGCTTAGTCAGCTGGGAGTGGCACTATTTGAAAGGATTAGAAGGATTAAGAGGTGTGGCCTTGTTGAAGGAAGTATGTCACTGGGAGTGGGGGTTGAGGTTTCCAAAGCTCTCTTCTCTCTCTCTCTCTCTCTCTCTCTGCCTATGGATTAGGATGTAGCTTTCAGCTACTGCTCCATGCCTGCCTGCCAGCATGCTGCCTGACATGATGATAATGGAGTGAACATCTAAAACAGCAAGCAATCCCCCAATTAAATGCTGTTTTAAAGAAGAGTTGTCTTGGTCATGGTGTCTCTACAGCAACAGAACAGTGACTAAAACACTGCACAAGGAGGAGAAAGTGAGCTGAGCACTAACATTTATCACTCTGCTTCCTGAGTGTGGATATGATATGACCAACTATTTCAAGCTTCTGAGACTTTGACTTCTCTGCCATGATGGACTATGTCCTTGAACTGTGAGATGAAATGAATGCTTTCTCCCTTGGGTTGCTTTTTTCAGGGTGTTTTATCACAGCAAGAGGAGAAGAAACCAAGATAGTTACCAAAGAGAAATAACAAATATTGCATTACTTTTATTCTAGTTTTTTGTCTTTATAACAGCCGTGTCAAAATGTGGTAGGGGAAGATAACACTACATTATGTCTCAAAATCTTACAAGATGGCTAGACTTGCCTGGTGGCCTCAATATAGGAGCTAGCTGTGACCAAAGAAAGCAATCTCAGAAGAAGGGGAAAGCCACAATGACTCACGCTCCAGCATAGCAAGTCACCGACAGGTCAGCCCTATGCAGTGAAGAAGAGCTCTACATGGCCTAGTTCACACATATGCCTCATGTGTTAACCCATCTTCACATGGCCATTTTCATCTTCAGAGAAGCCTGTACTTCTTATGTGGAGGCTCAGGACTCTAGAAGGCACTATATACAAACTACTAGTTGTCTTGGACTCTTAAGTCTAAACTGATGTAGCACAACTTCTGCTGGATTTAACTAGTCAAAGCAGCCATGGTCCAGTTCAGATTCAAGCTGTCCAAATAAGAAACTCCACTTCATGACAAGGGAGTTATGAGTAATGACATGATGAGTAGAATGGCCTTGGATGACTTTCATTTCTGTTAACATGCCCTGGTAGAGCTCTTTTTCACTGCATAGGGCTGAGCAGTCTGTGACTTGCTATGCTGGAGCATGAGTCACTGTGGCTTTTCTCTTGTTCTCTGAGGTTGCTTTCTTTGGTCACAGCTAGCTCCTATATTGAGTGTCTCCTGGAAAGCCCAGGGGAAAGGAAATTAAGACCTTATAAACACCCAGCACCAATTTACCACCTATGTGACTAAGCCACATTGGAAGTGTGTCATCCAGTTCTGGTTAAACCTTAGGCAACTGCAGCCTCACCAAAGACCCCAAGCTAGACCCACCAGGTAGGATGTCCCTGAATTTTGCCCTACTGAAATCATGTGTTATAAAACATATTTATGTTTGGGAATTGCTAAGTGTTACAGGGATTAGTCAAAAGTAGTAAAGGGGCCATTTTGGAGATAAGCTGGGAGTTTCGTCTATGTTTGCTTCACTAAGGAAACACCAATAAGAGTCTCTGACTCATAGTTCAACAACATTATGCAAGGAAGGTCTTGATATCCCAGTCACCAATAGCTTTCTGACCACATGACTTCTTGGAATGTTGGTAGGACAAATGTCAGATGCCAGGAAACATGATATCGTAGAAGAGGAATGATGGGTTCAAAAGAAGCACAATCTTCATGCAAACATAGACTCCTAGAAGAATGTAGATGGTTACCTTTGCTGTCATATGACAGAAATGTCAGTATCCTGCAGGATTATAGAAGTAAAAACATAAATACTTCTGAAGAACATCTGAGTTGTATCACAGTTTCCTGAAAGAGTATCAAGGTATTAACAGAAACTTGTTCTTGTCTTATGTCAAAGAACATGTGCAACTTGGTATTTTTCTCTTTGAAGAAGCCACTGGCTTTTGCTGCTCAGTGCCCAGCATTCTGGTAGGTTGGCCACCTACAGATTCCTGCTTAAATGTACTTGTAACTTCTCAGCATAACTACTTCTTCAAATAAAAGCTAGGCCTAACTTTTTTTTCTGAGTATTTTAAGTTCCTTAACCTATATATAGGCAACCCTAATGAAGTCTCCAAATAATACAGGAGACAGAGTCTCAACTGACAATCTCTTGTCACCAAACCTAGTTTTCAGTGCTGTTACTGGGTTACATCCAATTGAATTGTTGGCCAAAGGGTCCCATGGAAATCCCCAAACAAAGCAGGCTGTTGCCAAGACAATGAGTTGTCCTTTACAGATTAACAGCAAGAACCCATTTCTGAAGACAACACCTGTACAGCCCATTGAACATGGAGAGGGTGAGCTGGTGCCTACACAGGCCTTTACCCCTATGTCCTAGTATCTTTGGGACAGGTAGGTACTCTGCATGCTACCAAAAGAGAAACATAGATGCCAAGACAGCCACAAACACTTTGATCCACACTCTGTCCTCCCTACAGATATGCTAGTGCAGTGGTGGCACAAGCTTGTGGAAGTCACCAACCAACATCTGATTGACTTAAAGCCCACTCCATGAGATAAAACCCATGCCTGACACTGCTCAGATGACTAAGAACCAGAGGCTAGATATCTCAGAGACCTAGAGTAAAACAAAATAATACTGGTCTAAAAAAGAAAAAAAGAAAGAAAAATAGTGATAAAATGACTAATGATATTCTGCTATGTTCATAAATCAGTGTTTTATTCAGCCATCATCAGAGAAGCTTCCTCTTGCAGCAGATGAGAACAAATACAGAGACCCACAGCCAAACGCACCGAGAGAGAGAGACCTTGGAACACACAGCTCTAAATGGGAGGTCTCTATCAAATCCCTCCCCTAAGAGCTCAAGGAACCACCTTGGAAGAGAAGACAAAAAGAATGTAAGATCCAGAGGGAATGGAGGGTACCAGAAGAACAAGGCCCTCTAAATCAGCATCATCAAAGCTCTTATAAACTCACAGAAACTGAAGCAGCAGGCATAGGGCCAACATGGGTCTGCACCAGGTTCTTTGCATGTATATTATAGCTTTCAGTTTAGTATTTTTATGGGCCTCCTGAGTGTGTGAACGAGTGGGTCTCTGATTCTTGGGACTTCTTTAGGGGGCTCTTTTCCTCCTGTTTGTTTGCCATGTCCAACTTTGATGTGGTGGTTTTTGTTTTATCTTATTATTTTATTTTGTTATTACCTCTTAGAAGCTTGTTCTTTTCTAAAGAGAAAAAGAAAGGGAGTGGATCCAGATGGGATGGGAGGTAGGAGGAACTGGGAGGAGTAGAGGGAGGGGAAATTGTAGTTAGGATATATTGTATGAGAAAAGAATCTATTTTCAATAGAAGGGGGCAAAAAAGAAACAACAATTGAAAGATCAGAAAGAATAAAACACCCCAAACCAACTCTTAGAATTTGAAAAGGTGTTGCAGATTAAAATCACTATCTCTGCATCTTACAGTTCACATTTCTCTTATTAACCTTTGAAGTTTCCATGAAGATAGTCAAGATAATGAACCCTAAGTACATTTTAGTAATCTAATTTCAGCAGCATATTTCTATATGTCAGAAATTGCTAATACGCATGGTAGGGTAGAAAAGTATAAGAAAGTATAGGGTTGAAATGGTTTTGATTTGGAAGAATTTAGAAGAATGTTGGGTGATCAAAAGCAGTGTTCTTTTTAAGATAGTGAATTAAGTGCTTGTGCATTGTTTTATAACAGGCCTTCCTAAGAACAGACAAGGTAAGAGAATATTCTCCAGGCATGGTGAGGTAACCATGGAAAAACAGTATTTTATGAGCACTGATGGAGCCGGAGACAGGACAACTGGGGTCCAGGACAAATCATGCAAATGACACACAAACGCTAAGTCACTGTGTTCTCCAATGAACGCTAATTTGAAATTTTAATTAAAAAAATAACTGTGAAAACAGTGCCCCATTTTGAAGAAAAAAGGAAAAGTACAGAGAAGAAGAAGGGGGGAAGGAGGAGGAAGTGAAAAGAGAGATGAGAGAACAAGGTAAGAGGTAGGGGAGGAGAAGCAGGAAGAAGAAAGTCCTCAAGATATCATCTACCCTACTTGATGGATTTTCTTCTTATAGAACCCATAGGTTCTCTATATAGTGATTTATATAATACCTACACACTCACAGAAATAGATAATTTCTCTAATCAATATGTAAGACTGTTTTTTACTTAATATAAGTTTTAAAATTATTATTACGAGTTTTGGCAAATATCATGAGAAAGAGCTCATTCATTGAGTATAAAAAATGGTCAGGTGTAGTCAAGGTGATAATTAACAATGTAGTTAACATATTATGATATTCTGAGTTATTTCTGAACTTAAGATTTTCTTATAGTATTGGTTTATGAAAACAATGACTATTTCATCAAAGATTAGGAACATCGTATTTGTGCTTCATACTTTGTATTTACAGGAGCATTGAACTTGATTCTTTGACAAAGTATGCTATTTATCCTCATAACTAAAAGCCAAGACCCCCTTCTCATGTAAGAGATCTTCCATTAAGACTGGGGCTTCTGCCTGTACTTCTAGACTCTTTCATTATCCTGACTAGTCTGTGTCCTGGATCCCATTGTGTACACTGTATGGGTATAACCATTGAATTATGGCTGCGTAGAAATAATCCTTTCCTGAATGATTCTTAATGAAAGAAGTGGAAGGGGAGAAAACAATATAGGTTTGAAACAATATCCATACTGGCCAATTGCTGTTGTTTGTCAAAAATTTTATGATTCACTAGATCCATAGTATTTAAGACACAGAATTTCTTTTCTATGTTATTGACTGAAGTAAAAAAAAATTTGGGGGGCCAAAACTATGACCAAACAGGTAAAGGTGTTACACATCAATTGTCACAGCCTGAGTTTCTTATCTGGAGCCTACGTGGTGGAAGAAGAGAACTGACTCCTGCAAGTTGTCCCCTCACTTCTACACACATACTAGGTGGCATGTACATACCCCTTCCAACTAAGTCAATGTAAAAAAAAAAACATTAAAAACTCATTTGAATATGTTTTTCTTTTAAAGCACCATTGAAATCACTTTTTTTTCTCTTGGTTTTTTTGAGACAGGGTTTCTCTGTATAACAGTCCTAGCTGTCTTGGAACTAGCTCTGTAGACCAGGCTGGCCTCGAACTCACAGAGATCCACTTGGCTCTACATCCCAAGTGCTGGGATTAAAGGCATGTGCCACCACCCCCCCGGCTGAAATCACTTCTGTCTAGACTGTTTAGGGACAATATGCAACCTGTTATGATGAGGTCATGCTATGGTAGCAATGGCATTTACTTATTTCTCTTTCAAATCTCACCTTTTAGAAAGAAAATCCAAGTGGTTTTTATCCATTTGTAATGTTTCAGACTGTTTTCTTCTCACTACCTTTTATTGCTATATAAATATTTTTATATGTTGTTATGAGTGCATCCTCCCATTAGTTTCAAATTCAGTAATGCCATAATCACACAAAAGGCTGAAGTACTGATTATGCCTCAGATAATGTAGTTGTTAATGATCAACTTAATGTTGAAAGCTATTACTGCTCATTGACACAATTCTGGGAACATTATACTGTAGAAGTGCACCTTTTGTGTGAAAACAGAATGACAAAATTGAAATGTTAAAAGTTGAGTGTCTGAATAATAGCCTGTGAAATCATTTAGACAAGACCATTGTTGTCTCAATTGTTCAAAGACTGGAGAGTGACAGGATGAGACAAAAAGGAGAAACACCACAAGGGTTCCCCTTGCAGGTCTGCAGCGAGATGGGAAAGAAAGAGGTTGCCTGTTTGTCTTTTTCCCCTCTTTCCTCGAGGGTCTTTTAACAACAGAGCACCCTCCTCTGGCCAACTGCCAAAAAGGGGGTGCTGCATCACTGATGACTGGCAGCTGAGCCAGGCAGGGGCTTGCTGCGAGTGCCCCGCAACCATTTTTTTTCCCCTAATAACATATTGCCTGAGAGGGGTTCCAACTGGTTACTCAGGGTCTTTATGCTTTGACTCAAAGGTTCAGGTCAGGATGCATTTGAAAGCTGGGGTGTCTTTAGGAAGTTAGTGGACAGTCACCTTCCCAACGACCTGTCAGTTTGTTCTGGCACTTGCTTCTAATTTCTTGGGCATTGTTGAATTTTGTTATAGAGTATAGAGGCCAGTCAATGGAGTGTAGATGGAAAGAAAATAGTTGTGTATATGTGGTAAGATGAATATGTGTGAGTCTTCCTACTTGCTTGAGGGATTTAAAACAGAAGAGTGGGCCTAAGGGTGTAGTTCAGTGGTAGAGTGCTTGCCTAGCATGTGCAAGCATGTGCAAGGCACTGGGCTTGATCTTGGCAATGGGAAAACAAAACACAGGGAGAAAATAAATAAATGAAAAACGAAAATGAAAACCTCAGCAATAAGAACAAAACCACCAAAGAGGAATGCAATGTTGGATCATGTGGCTTTATTCTTCCATTGTCAAAGGGCTAATTTCTTACCAATTTATCTTTTCATATTGCTTATGTTTGTTCCAAACAGCAGCAAGTAAGCAGTAACATATCATGACTAGTTAAGTTATAATTACTTCGGAGGCTTAAAACGTGATCTGTGTATAGTATGTAAGTTACCTTTGTGCCATTACCATATTAACGTGAATGCAAGCTTTCTATGTGTTGAGTGCCTTCCGGTGCTTCCAATTTCTTAACAGGGGAGAATTTGTTGAAAGTGGGGACCTGCTTCAGATTGTCAGAAAGGGAGGAAGAATAATTGCATTCATGGGGATGAAAACCAATGTCCAAAGTATACTCCAGATTTAGATGATGAGAATAGTCTTATAAGTATTATTTAAGAAAGTCAAGATATTTGCTATTTGTTCAAAAGGTATCTATAAAAGCTGGATTACTTTAAATTTAATTTAAATGAGTTTTTCAAAGTAAACTTTCTTTATCTGAACAGTTGAGAATACACAAACATTGAGAAGAATAGTGTAGAGAGTTCCCATACCCAATTTCTTCTATTATCATTTGAGACTATCATACTAATGCATTGCTAGTCAACCATGTTGATGTAGCAGTGTCATTATAGAAGCAAGAATAACACATGACTAACTAAAGTCCATAGCATACCTCGACTGCCTTACCTATACCACATTTGTCTTTCTCCAACACTGTTTTCTCTGGTTCTCATCCAAAATATCACATTAAATTTAGTCATGATCTCTTCCTGTAGGCTCTTCTTGGATTTTGCAACTTTCCCTACTTTTCTTTCTTTCTATATTATCATCAACAATTTGAGCAGTATTGGTTAACTCTTTTGTTAAATATCCCCTAACTGAGCCTTGTCTCATGCTCTTCTCATAATAGATGGGGGTAATGGGATAACTTTTAATATCAGTGCAAAGGTTTCCAGACTTTGGACATCTTGTATTTTGGGGATGACCTTCTAATTTTTCTTTAGTGATACTCACTTAGCTGGTGTCTATGTATGTGGTGGATCCTTCACAGGGAATTCATTCAGAACATGTACATTTCTTTCTCTACCCAGGGCATAGTCACAGAATACCCACTGTTTGAAAGCCACTACTATGCGCTCTCTGGATAAAAATCTGAACTGTGGGGCTGGAGAGTGGGCGCAGTGCTTAAGAGCACTGGTTGCTCTTCCAGAGGACCCAGATTTGACTTCTAGCACCCACATGGCAGCTCACAACCATGTGTTAACGCCACTACTAGGGGACTGGATGCCCTCTTCAGGCCTGAGCTAGCATAGCATGCACACACTTCTCCCACAGGCAGGCAAAACACACCCATCCTCATAAAATAATAAAAGAAAAATTGAAAAATATGAAACATGGTAGATTTATGTCTGAAACTGGAAACTGCCTCATGAGGTATTCCCATTAAAGTACCAGAAAAAGGGAATCTGACCACTTCCTTCAAAAGCCTCCACGGAGTCTACATGGTCATTTTTCTTAAGGAAAACCTGCTTGTTGGGGCTGGGAGTGTAGATTAGGGTAGAGAATTTACCTAGAATAAGAAGGTCCT
The DNA here is from genome assembly GCF_949786415.1 of Peromyscus eremicus. Classification (NCBI taxonomy): domain Eukaryota; kingdom Metazoa; phylum Chordata; class Mammalia; order Rodentia; family Cricetidae; genus Peromyscus; species Peromyscus eremicus. The sequence continues at coordinate 24,006,665 of NC_081419.1, read as the reverse complement.
TGGTACTATCTATAACATTATAAAACTGACATAAAAATTCACTTTTTCTCCCAGCAGCAATGGAAAATGATAACAAATATCCATTTACATCAGTCTATAACCCCCAAAGTAAGAAATAATAATAAACCAGGTGATGGTGGATTTTAGTGGTTAAAAAAAAAATCTGCTTTGCATGCATTAGGCCCTGCATTTAATCATCAGCAATATCAAGCAAAAAAGAAAAGGGACAAAAACAATAATCACCTTAATAACAAATTCAATAGGTTTTAAAATTCTTGCTCACATTCTTCATTTTTGTGTACTTCTAAATCAACGATTATAAAAATATACAATCTTACCGGCATGAGAGTTTGTTTCTTCTTATCATTTTGAAATGATTTTGGAGTCATGGACACATGATAAAACTCCCAGGCTCAGTGGAGCCCTTCTGCAGTCGGTCATGAGCCTGGCGTTTGCACGTTCATGTATCTACCAGTTCTGGAGAACTGATTGCCATCGTCACTGAAATCTTCAGTTTCTTAAGAGGACATTTAACTGTCTTCTTTATAATATCCTCTCTGTCCCGAGAAGTCTGGGGTAATGTTATGGGCGAGAGTTACTTTAGAATCAGACTCATTTACTACTAATGGATTAAAATGCCTGAGCTGGGAAGGCACTGGATGGACCCTAATTAGTAGAAGAGGAAAACTGCGTTGGAAAAAACTTGATCCAAGTTTTCTTTTTGTTATGTAGTTATAATATTTTCAAGTTAGTATTTTTATAATGACCCTCTGATGAAATTCTCCTACTCTTCTTATTTAGACTCCAGCTGTCTCCTTTAAATTTCTCTTCAGCCATGTCATCTTCTTCCCTCATGTGACTGACTGGGTTCAGTTCTCACCATTCATTACTCTTCTCCAAAGGCTTGCAGGCTTTTGGTCTCAAATACTTTTTATCCTTGTGATTATTTTCGTGTACTGCTTTTAGCTTTTAAAACTTTGTTTGGATGTTGGTGCTAGCCTCATACTATTTAGTAATACATTTATGTTCTGTCATTATAGTTACCCCACCCTTCAGCACTCATTCAGTTTGCTTCAATCTGTGCTAACATGAGACACAGGCTAGGCTCCGTGGGAAATGGGAACACAGAAAGTCACATTCTGTTCATAAAAGGCTTAGTTCACCAGAGAATAATTTTGCGAGAGTATCCTCTTTGAATTGAGACTGGCTTTTGAATGAGATTTGAGATTCGGGGATACCTGTATTGAGTCTTAGAATAAATAAATTATACTCAAGGAAGATAAAAGATGGTCTTGAATTCATATGGAACAATAAATTAGCAACTTCTATCAACCATTATTCAACTTCCCAGGGCCTCAAGAAAGCGGAAGTGGGGAAATGAAGTAGGACACAGAGAGAAGATGAGAGTGAGACTGTGATCTGAGCCCGAGTTGTCCATCTCCAGGGGGAATTTAGGCAGTGAGGAATGCTCCTTGGAGGGACAGGAAGGAGGACAAACGGAAACACTTGCTGTAGATGAGAAGGTAGAAAGACATAGCTTCGATTGTTGGCATGCTTCTGAACCTTCCTTTACCTGCCACTCAGAGGCTGTGGGAAATCCAGATGTGGTTGTTGTCACAGAGCCTCATTAGGATCCCGTCCAACCCCAGCAAACGCATCAGGAGGCTGTGTTGGCAGCAAACAAATCCATTCCTAATGGAAGTTGGGGAAAAAAACTGAAAGCCTTTGCTCTGTCATCTGAATGTTTTGTTTGAAAGAGCATATAGATTATTTATAGTCCATCGAATAAACCTGAGGGTCTTTTAATAAACTCATAGATTATGTTGCTCAAAGGAGTTTATTGAAATAATATTTGAACTCGCCCGTGACAATGACATTCTATGAGTTTATGGCTTTATCCCATGTGGAATAGGATTTCCCACTTACCCCAGGGTATCTGCATATCATCTTAGCATTCAGCAGGAAAATGGAAGAATGACTTCGGGTCACAAGGCCAGCTTCTCATACACTTTTCCCCCTTAAAAACACAAACACAGACCAAATCAGGATAACTAATGAAAGATAGGGCAGAGCGGAACAGACTGCCTTCCAAAGCAGGTACATGGAAGCCTTTTGTTCATATTTATTTTGGGGAAACAGTGAGGTTTGCTCCTCATAGTCATGTTTAAAAGTCACCATGTCTTTCCTGGTCAGAATATTAGGGACTTGGGGAGTTTGATTTGGATCGGATCCAAGAAAGAGCAACGGGGAAGTAAAAATCCACATCACCAGGGCCTGTGTCTTTGTTTTGAGTGCCGTTCATTTCTTGGATGGACCTGAGACATCGTAAGTGGCCTGAAAGGGTGGGACTACTGCTCACAACACTCTCAGCACCTCCACGGTTCACCCACACTCCCACAGGCGTTTGTTGTGTGTCTCTTTCAGAATTATGGTTGCTTCTCTTTTCTTAAAATTAAACCACTCAATTACACAGTATTGCTTGAAATTCACCAATTTGAAAAGTCCCCGGCTTCCCCTTGTTCTACCTTTATGTTCTCTCTCATTATTCCTTTGACCCCCAAACTCCTTTCCTTCCTGTCAGAGCCTTCTCGGCTCTCACTGTCTCTTCAAATCTCACATCTCACTTGAAATTTCATTTAAAGTCTGGGGCCCCTCCCTGTACTCCTTACTCACTTCGCCCTCCGCTGCCATTTATTTAACTTTATAGTGACATTTACTAACTCCATAAAGACTTCTGAGGTAACAGTCTTGATGAAACACACATGATTCTATTGTATTATTACTTCTTTTTCCAAGGGAGACTATATTCAGACAAGAACAATGGAGAATTGTTTTCTTTCAAATAGGAAAAATGAATAACAAAATCCTGGAGACCCTCTAGTGAGGAGACCATCCTGTCAAGATCTTTCTTCCTGTTATGAGAACACAACATCTCTCACCCTGAGAGACGGAGTGATTTTTCCCAATGTGACAAGTCACACATAGCCAGGCTGGACTGGGGTTTGCTGGCTCTCATAATGATTTTCTTTGCATCCCACTCTATAGCCCATGCCAGACATTGCCATTCCTTATATCCTAGAACCCTTTGTAGACACTAAACCTCTGGATGTGCCAGCTCCTTGTGGGACGTGTATTGTTGGCATATTCTCCTGTATACTTCAAGTCATCTCCAGTGCATTTATCATTCTAGAACAATATGAAAGGTATAAAAACACTTGTTACAAAATATTATTCAGAGAATATCAAGAAAAAACCTTGTACATGTTCAGCGAAGATTCAATGCTTGTTTCCTAAGTATTTTTAAGGATTAAGTTTGTTTTGAAAAATGTGTAGTGTGTATGTGCACATGTATGTACCTGAGTAGGTTCAGAAGAGGGCTACTGATCCTCTGAGCCTGTAGTTACAGGTGGTGGTGGGCCATCTGACATGGGTGCTATGGAACTTGGATCTTTTTTAACTGCCTACCCATCTCTCAGCTCTTCATAAATATTTCTGATCCTTGGTTGGTTGCATTTGGGGATGTGGCACCTGTGAATACCAAGGGCTGTGTATTTGCTTTGAAACAGGAGTTTGAACCAGGTCATACAAGTTCACACTGAGGAGTGATTTCCAGACTGGCCTATTTCACTACCCACTTCTGACTATAAACATGGGTTAGGGACCAAAGACTCACAATGCATGGTGTCATCCTCATCAAAGTTACATGTGCCCCAATGAGATCTCTGCTAGTGGAAAAGGGAAGATGCCATGCCAGGGAGGGGATGCACTGTGAGGGAAAATGAAGCTGAACCAAAGAATAGAGAGTAAAAACACAGGAGCTGTATGGGATTTGGGAACATGGCCAGAATGGACCACCTGAAGAAGTGGTACCGGAGCAATGGGTAGAATGAACTCAGAGTGACAACTTCTCTAAGTCAGAGGGACAGCAAGTTCAAGCACCCTTGAATGGTAAGACTATAGATAAATTTCATTTGGAGATTTCAGACGTGGTTTTGAATTAAGTTGTCATGTTTTGTATGTATCAACTGTTTAAATCCAACAATATTTGAATTTCATTCACCGACCATTTTAGGACTCAGTGTTACAACAATTCACTAATTATACATCACACGTGTTATTTGAGTCCAATTGTAGGAACACAGGAAATGAGACTTAGCCTTCTTGCTACAGGTTCACAGAAAATACTTCTTAACTGTGAAGATTTTGTAACCAAATAGCAGCACACTAAAATCTGAGGCTATCTTTTTGTTAAATGGTCCCAGCAAAGTTATAGAGTATATAAGTAAAAGAATCAGCTGTTTTCTTGGAGGCCAGAAGTGACTTTCTATACTGTAAAACAAAATGAATACACAGGAGGCTTTGATGAAGTCATGTTGTCTCATAGAAAGACTCTCAGCACTGGAGGACAGGGAGATTAGGGCATGAACTGCTTCTCATGTGAACCTAAGCTCTGGGATGCTTGGTATCCTACTCAGGAAGAGGCTAGCCCACTTTGACCTTTACAGCCTATTGCAAAGTCATTGCTGAGCTATTATTTCAGAAGATTGAGTTAGAATAATGTTCAACTCAGCTTCCCGGAGCTGCATTTGAAATGCAATTAATTGACTGCTGTTAGTTGTCAATTAACATTTATTATCAATTAGTTCATCAAATTGATTACTTGGCAGGACCTTAAAGTCTAAATGCACTCCTTTCCATTATAAATATGTCTATAAGAGTAAAAGCTACTCACTAATTGATGTCAAGCTGGAATTGCTTATGTCGGACTCGAGTCTTATCCATACTGCGTTTTAAAATCTATATCAAGTCAACTTGAGCAATATTTATAAGGTTCTCACTATTAAAATGTGCATTTTGGAGCTGTTTATTTCCAGAAGTAATCAGTAAATATTATAAGCTGAAGCCTTACACTGACTCAGAAAGTCTAAAACAGTTTTATTTTGTGCTCACATCTTGATTTTACTTGATTTTAGCCAGTACTTCATTTCTCAGTGGTGCAGACATTTTTTTTTTATACATGTAAAACTTTCATGTATTGGCTTTCATATTTTGTGAGTCAACTAACCAAAAGACACAAGCATTCAGAACAGTGCTTAGTTTGCTAATATTCCTGTTTGAAAGAATAATGCTTTTAAAATCGCTTCCTCTTGACACAAATTTCACTACAATTTCCCAGGTTAGTTTGCATTTTATCCATTATCTAAGAACCAATTGATAGACTTTTAATTTCTCTTTCCATATTTTGCTTTAGTTAAAAGCAAATTGGCATTTTACCGTTTTTAAAAGATCCTCTTTTTTGAGGTGTGGGAGGTGACTTACAGACAAATGTTTAACATTTACAATATATTTCACCTTCTCTTTTTTAAAAGTTGGGATGAAGAATGGGATAAAACTGTAAGATCTCCTCTTAACTATTTAACAAAGCAAGGATACCTACAAGGGATTATTCATTTTTATTGCCTTTGTAAAAAAGATAATTCCTGCCTTCTCCTACCCCAAATAGTGACCTAAATATGGGTGAAAGACACAACATGTGACCTGCTTAGCACGGCCTGCCATGGCCTCGAGCCACAGCAGGATCGCTATTAGAGGCACTGGCACAGATGCTACCAGATGGCCAACATATTGTCCAGAGATGACCCATGTATAATTGCAGAAAGTTCAATACATTCAGGTTTGGAATTTAATTGCATTGACCACCTTACCTACTGCGGCTGCATGCTGTAATTATTTAAGGTGGAAACGCAGTTTAAGAGAGTGAGGGGACTCCTGTGAGTGCTGCGGGTCTGCCTTTCACCAAGCACTGAGTGTCCACAGGTGGGATTCCAGGTGTTCCCAGCTACCTGAGCTGAGAACAAATGGTGACACATTCACTTGCTGCTCATGACTTGGCTAGGCCGTTTGTGTTCCAATCAGTTTAGCCACAGATAGGAGCTTCTAACTACACAGAATACGTGTTTTTTTTTTGTGTGTTTTGTTTTGTTTTTGACCCTTTTGTGTAGTGTGGGGAGATGGGAATGGATGACAGGCAATTGCTTCCTTCACTCACTGAGTTCCTTGCTCGTTGTCAGTTTAATTTTCATTTACCTTGCCCTGCCCTCCACTTCCAACTCTGAAGCTGCAGCTGCAACAACGTGAGCTGCCATTGGATGATGCAGTCTTCGTACATCTGTATTTTCAGTAATAGATCTTACACGGGAGGTCATTAATTTGATTTTGTTGCACATGTGACTATCCAGACACTAACAAACAGGAACATGGGCTTTAGTTAGAATGGGGTTTGAACCCTTTCTCTCCACAGAAAAATGACAGTTCTGTGCTACGCAAGGGCAGAGAACTATTGTTTCAGTTTCCGTCTGCAGGCTGTTATTTCTTGAAATGTTTCTGCTAAGCAAATGTAATCACGATGGCATGCGTTATTAATTCAAAATAGCTTCTCAAATGGCTCAAGCTCGGGATGGCAGCGTGTCTGGTGCACTGCCATTTGTCATAATTCTTTGCTCTTATGTCGTGCCTTTCCTCCAAGCCACTCACATACTACATTTGCTTTGTGTCTACATTAAAGACAAAAGATAAACCCTCATTTAGTTAGACCTTTCCAATTCACTGCATCTTTCCACATCTACACTGTAGACCATCTACTGGTATCCCTGATTTGTTCTCTTGATACGTCCTAGAAAGAGATTTCATAAAATTGTCAAGGAAAATTATATTCCTCTGCCAACATCTGATTTGAGAATGAATTTTGTGGTGGAAGCCATTTTACTTACAATACTCCCAGTGATGCTTTTCTGACACTTGTCACCATTAATTATACTTTACAAAGTCCATTATTTGTTAAAACTACTTGTTTCAAATCTGAAGCAAAATAATTTTTACTGAAAAAGTACATTTTGGTACTTCAAATAATTCCCCCCCCCCCCCCCCGGAAAATAGTGAAAGGTGGAACATTGTTAAACAAGAAAATAATACTCATAAAATTAAGAGGATATTCCAAGTTATTGTTTTATGGTTTAGACTTGCGGATAAGCACTTTAGAATATCACAAACCTGATTGGTTAGTGTCCCTTTAAAGGAGGGTGTCAGCTGCTGTCATATGGAATGCATCCCCCAAACTTGCTGTTTATTCATATCCCAGTTAAAGCCGAAACAAACAACTGAAGCTAATCACGCTTGAAGTTGGGTATCGCCTTTGTGGGCTTTATGAGCCTATTTTTCTGAAATTAGAAATTGCCTGAGTGAAATGTTTCTAGCTAAACTGCTTTCTACTGAAGTCATGATTTTTACAGTCAGATAAATGCCCCTTAAGCTCCATTTATGTAAGCGTCAGTGACATCCAGTGGCTAGCAGGCTGATCACAAGTGTGTCTCCCAGTGTGTGGGGCCCCTGGCTCAGGCATACCACCGGAATCTGCTCTGCTTCGCTGCTGATGCTTCCGTTCTAGAAAGTTCTTTTTTTTTTTTCTTTTCTTTTTTTTTTTTTTAGCCAAATGTGGTCCTCTGACTGGGATGACTATACATTCTACTGTGAACTTTTCGAAACAACACTGATAGAAATGAGAATTGAAAATTGGAAATAAAGATGCACACAGAGATTACACAGGAAAATACCATTGCTTGGAAAACATAATTAGCATCAACACTAAACCCGAGGCTTGAAACTCTGCAGGTGTTACTTAGGAATGGTTATCAGGGAGCTTGCACAGCTCTCAGTGATACAGGGAGGACTTGTAAATTCTAGCGAGATTGGTTCATTATGCAGTTGGATGATGTTCCTGTTAATGTTTCAAACACATATGCTTCATAAAATGGTCCACCTTAATTTGAAAAAAGGTATTACTTGCAATTATGTGAGCCACATAAATTTATTTGCAGACAGTCAATTCATATTGATCATAACCCGACCTCACAATGACCTTGAGGAAAGGTAGTCTGTGACGGGTATAGATATTGGGATCAATACCGGAGTGCAATTGACTACACCTAGTTACTGATAAATGAAGTAAAAAGGTACACTATTTTCAGAAACAAAGATAATAACAGCTCATTTAGTCAACTGTTTGCAAAGGTTTAATATTGATACATGTAGTTATAATGGCATCCTCGGGCGTTTTCAAATGGCAGAAAACAATAGGGTGCAGAGTCACTGAGCACATTAAGGAGAAAGAATCATTACTTTCCAACTCTGAATAAGAAATGCCACACTATTTCTGTCAACATCGCTGTGAACCAGGGCATTCCATAAGCAGTGCAGGGAGATCCTGATCCCAACACACGGGGCTGTTTGCTTTAGTGTTCGGTATGTGCCAGTTCTTGTGAAATGAAGCACCCTATTATGTGGGAACAAAGCCTCCAGGACCACACATTGTACGTTAGTACTACCCTCTCTTGCACATTTGCGGTGGAATTAGCTTGCCTATCCACAGGTAGAACCAACTGTAATCATGAGGAAGAGAGCATTTGGTCTCAGCGCATCTGCTCCACGTTGATGCATGCCCTTCTGCTATGGAAACTTAAAAGAAAGGACGTTAACAAAAATTTCCCCCAATTGTTCCTTTCTCTTTGCTGGGAATTCCACAGAGTGAGCACTTGGCAAGTTATGCAGAACCTAAGTAAATAGCGTCCATTGGCAGAATGGTAACAGGTTGTGTAGCTTAATTGGAGGAGAGAAGTTCAGGAGCCGGCCGGTGTCTGCTGCACCCAGTTGGTGAATGGTGCCTATGGAGAGAACAGAGTGATTTTGCAGTGAGCTCATTTTGGGTAACTAGTCAGCTTGCAACTGTGAGCCAGAGGATTTGCATTCCGTGTGTTTTTCCTTTTTTTCCCCCCTGTATAAAATATATTTCTATATCTTAAGCTTTGTTTATCTTTTGCCAGTACAATTTTAAGAAACTGGTGCCAGCACTCTGATATTGTGTTTCTAAGGGAGGGGAATGCTGAGTGGCTATTAAAGCCTGCAAACGGAGTGAAAAGCTCTGTTAGCATAGGTTCCTGAATGCCGAAGTTTCTTTGTTGATCTTTACAGTTAATGTCCGGCCCCATTTCTTAACCCACTTCTTTCCCACCCTGCCTTCCTGTTTCTGGTGCCCTTGTGTCTTTTGGTACCTGCTCTGGCCTCTTCTACTCTTATGCAGCTATTTATCAATAAGCCCGAGTTTTCAGTGTGGTACCCTATCAATAAGCCTCTGGTTCCATCAGTCAGTGTTCTGGAAAATCCTGTGTTATACTGGAGAACTCTAAATCTCTGTTATTGCTTCCCGTAGCACAAATAAAGAACACCCTCTTATAGGCACTGGAAGGTCCTGAACTGTTTAGTGGCATCGATGCAGTCACTGAGACACCCTGAAACACCTATCATCAAGGGGGTGCTAATTTAAGGTATTAAAGACTGATGGCTTCAGCTAGCTTTAGTCTTTCCTTTGCTTGACAACTTTAACCAACCTGGTGGGCCAGGCAGATTCTGGACTGCAGATTTTTCTGTTCTGCAGCTGGGCTGTCTGACTGGAGTAGTTATTAACTCTCACCAAGAAGATATCAGTAATTAGGAGGCCAAGAATAGACTTTTGTATACCTTGTTGATATCAGACAGAAAGAGCAGAACATCCTCCTTGTTTGTACCGGGAAACTTCTAATGCTGAATTCCCATCACAAGAGTGATAATAGTACCTCATAACATACTCCAGAAAGCCTCTCCCCAGGAGGGTTTGTACCATGACTGAGGGCAGCATGGAAGAGACTAGCCTAGGATTTCTTTGATATTTTCTTTTCCCCTTTTCACGTGGCTAGGTCTTGAAGTAGGACCTTGAGCATGCTGGGCAAACATTCTGAACTGGAGTTAGACCCTCAGCTCTTGACTCTGAGCTTTCTTGAAGGGTTTTGTTTACGTTATGTGGTATACATTAGGCAAGAAGAAGTCAGTTTTTATGTTTCTAAAGGTTTTTTTTTTTTTTTTTTTTTTTTTTTTGGCAAAGCTAAGTAGGAATCCCAGCAAATACCTGGTGATGGCCCAGAAGTCACTGGCTGCACTGGGACTGACTGACTGGCCTTGTCTGCTCATTAAATACAAGTCTTGCCTCTCATATAGACCGTTCTGAGAACCTCAGCTCTGAGTGTCATGCCTATTGGCTAAGACAGTAGAAGGCAAAGGACTGTACAGACAGTAGAAGGCAAAGGACTATACTGACAATCTTTTTCTTTGTATTCTAATTTTAATTTTGATAAAAACCACAAGTGACAACATGGTGCTATTGTCTAGAACTCCTCCACTCAGCTGCTAAGCCATGGGCATCATCAGTCAACACACCTGGCTGATCTGTGGTGGCTGTTTGGGTTTGTCTTGCACTGTCCTTGGTCAAAATTTTTCTTTGGGATTCCACGTCAGGTAGATGTGCTCTGATGTTCCTTCTTGGTAACTGTGATGGCCCCTTGTATGCTAGGACATGACATAATGACATTCCATATGAATCTTCCTCTCAGGCAATCCTGTATTCCAGACTGTCCCTCAGGACAAAGCCGTCCTTTAAAAATCCAATATGCTATTCAGTTGGAGTATTTTTTTCTGTGCCAGGTTGCCTAGTAATGAAGAGATGAATCATTCCATTGGACCTAAAGGCACACATAGGGATATACCTACAAAAGAATGGCAACAGCCTTGAAGAGTTTCTCAGCAATGTTTGAGATTAATTTTAGACATTGATGTTTTGTCATAGCAGACATATACTGACAGTGTAACCCAGTCATCCACAACATGACATCCTAATAAGCCTGCCTGTGCCACTGTAGGGACAGAAGAGCAACAACAGTAGAAAGAGAATTAAAAATAATATACTTAATGTGTGTGTGTGTGTGTGTGTGTGTGTGTGTGTGTGTGTGTGTGTATGAGTGCATATGCTATGGTGCGCATGTGGAGGTCAGAGGACACCTTGAGGGACTTGGTTCTGGGGCCAAACTCAGGTAGTCAGGTTTGGTGGCTTGCTGAGCCATCAACCTGACTCCTCAGAGGATTTTTAACTGAAGACCACAGGTAGGCATTCCAGAAATGTGACATTTGATATAGATTTTGAAACGTGATTGTCATGCATCCAAGTTCAACAATTTCACTTTGCCAACGGTGTTTTGATCTCTACCTTCTGGTTATTCTGTGCATTATCATAAGAAATGGAATTCCTTTGCTGGGGCCCCTTTTCTCTGACAAGAACAAATTATCCTTGGTGAGAGATAGACAGTATTGATTGAAAAGAAGAAAAAAAAATCTCAATTCTGCTACTTAGCCCAGGTATACCAAGTGATCACGAAGACCTCACACCCATGACCAATTTTCCAGGCCTCAAACTTATTTATCCTGATTTCTGTGCCTGTAATCCTAAATGTCCCAAGACATGAAAACAAGCAAGTGCACAGAAATCAAAGGACATACTTACCATTTATCACTACAGGAGATTGACCTCTACAGTAGAATGCCATTTTTGCTATGGTGCACCTGCTAAAAAAATCTTATATACATTAAAAAATGCAAAATAACAAAGCAATAAACTTTACCATATTAATTAATGTTGAATTACAGCCAAACTCTTATATAAGGGCATATGACATACACGGTAATGGCAAATTAATTCTTTATGATCAGTGCTATTGTAATCAATGCAAAATGAATTCATAATGATAAGATACTTAAAATAAAGAGTTACCACAAGAACAATAAAAGATCATCCTCATCTGAGCTAGAGCATACTAATAAAGTATTAGTTCAATAAGCTGGGGCTCTCCATGACAATCAATGGGAGATAATTTATTTCTACTTGCCAGTGTCTTGCTTTTCCTGTAAGGGCTGCATAAAAGCATAGTCCTTTGATTCTACTGTAAGTTGTGTGGTGAGGAAGAAGTATAGTACTCTTATTATTAAAAGTTTCACTGTACCATTTACTTTAGATATCACTTCTCTGCCAAGGAACTCAGGGCAAATTATACACACAAATGTACTTTCCAAATGAGTTCCCTTTTGTCTCTATAGCCTCTGAAGACCACGTGATTTATCTTTCTCTTCTTTATTTCATCAATTCATACTCTCTCTCTTGTTATGCACATACATATATTTATTAATATGTATATGTATATACATTAAACCTGGAAAAGACCACACTGGGCTTCCACGTTTCTCTCTCTCTCTTTTTTAATGCTGGTATACATTGGTTTTAATACTTTTGTTTCTTGATTTAAAAGACCTTCTTATTAATTCTTTAAGAATTTCATACAACATATTTTTATCTTATTTATACACTCCCTTAACTCCTCTTAGATCTACCCCCAGCTCACTTTATTACCCACCCAACTTTGTGTTCTCTCTCTCCTCTCTCTCTCTATGTATAGATATATATTTCTCTCTCTCTCTCTCTCTCTCTCTCTCTCTCTCTCTCTCTCTCTCTCTCTCTCTCTCCCCTCATAAACACATCAAGTCCAATTTGTGTTGCCCAAACTACTCTTGGATGTGGGGTCTGCCTTGTAATGTGGTTGACCTACCAGGGATCACACCCTTAAAGAAAACTGAATCGTCCTCTCCCAGCAGCTACCAAATGCCAATAATTCCTCAGTTAGGGGTGGGGGACTTTCTGCCTACCTCACCCTCTCTATGCTGGGATTTTGTCGGCATAAGTTTGCATGGGTCTTGTGCATGCTGTCACAATCACTGTGTAATTCCCCTGTTGTGTTTAGAAAACACTGTTCTCTGGCTTTTACAATCTTTCTGTCCTCTAACTCTCTCAAAGTTCTCTGAGTCTTGGGGGAAGAAGTGTGATAAATATGTTCCATTTAGGGCTGAGCACTCCAAAGTCTCCTATTTTCTGTACATTGGCCAGTGTGGGTCTCTGTGTTAATGGCCATTTAATACAAGAAGTTTCTCTTGTATTAAGAGAAATACATTAATTTATGGGTACAGAAATAAGTCAGTAGGAGTCATTTTTATACCATGTTCATTTATCAGAATAATAGTAGTAGATTATCCTTTAGGGCCTATGACTTATCTAGCCAGTTTCTTGGCCTTGATAACAGTGCCAGACCTCGGTTCCATCTCATGGTGTACACCTTAATTCCATTCAGAGAGTGCTTGGTTCCTCCCATAAAACTCATGGTGCTATTGTACCAGTGTACAAATCTTGCTAGAACAGTCATTATTGTAGCTCATGGGGTTCACATATGGGTAAGACTGTTGAGTAGTTTTTTCTCTGGTAGTGAGCATAGCACCTTCCAGCTCTAGGAAAGCTAGTTGGTAACAATGAAGCTTTCAGATTGATTCCTGCTTGATTTTTCGATCTTTTATAGTGCAAGAATGTGTAAATGTGTAAAAGCCTTTAGCAATAGGTTTTTACCACCAATTTCTGGAGGGTAATGAAGAACAATGATAATAGCCTGCAATGTTTGGCAGTCTATGGGACCCCACTGGCCAACAACTCAAAAATAGACAACCTTTTCCTGGCATAAGGGTTTTTTATTTGCTAACATGTGGTGTCTAGTTGGGGATCGCCCCCCATTATAGGGTAATACCACTTAAGACGCCATGAACGTAGAAATTAATGGCTGTCCTTTACCATACATTTAAGAATAAACCAATGATAAAGTTAAAACCAAGACTCATTTTATTTTTTCCTGTCTGCCTTTTCTCTGTTCCTTCTTTTTCTTTGTCCTTTCTTTTAACTTTTTTCCTTTGATTTTTCATCTTTCTTCTATCATAAGTATTTCTGAGCATCTTCCATATGTTAGGTATATTCTGAGCCCTAGAAGTAAATTCATGAAAGTAATATGAAGCTTATATGTGATCTGGGTCAACCTTTAGTTCTTATTTTGTTTGTTACTTGATTTTGGGTTGAGTCAAGTTTCAAGTTCCTCTTTCTTGGGAACATGGAAAGCTGTATTTCTAAACACTCCTGATAAATAAGGCTGTATGATAAGTTCTATATACTCAGTTAGATGTGTAGCTAGAGTTTTCCTGCCTGGCCCACAGTCAGGACAAATCTCTGTCATCTGTCAGTCTCACAGCCGCTCAGACCCAACCAAGTAAACACAGAGACTTATATTGCTTACAAACTGTATGGCCGTACCAGGCTTCTTGCTAACTGTTCTTACAGCTTAAATTAATCCATTTCTATAAATCTATACCTTGCCACGTAGCTCGTGGCTTACCGGCATCTTCACATGCTGTTTGTCATCGCGGCGGCTGGCAGTGTCTCTGACTCAGCCTTCCACTTCCCAGAATTCTTCTCCTCCTTGTCCTGCCTATACTTCCTCCTGCCTGACTACTGGCCAATCAGTGTTTTATTTACTAACCAATCAGAGCAACACATTTGCCATACAGAACATCCCACAGCATAGATGTGAAGAAATACTGTCTGATACTTTGGCCCAAGCTCATAAAACATGTCTTCAGTCCCTTTTTCCTTCTCACAAGGAAACTTCATCTTGAAGTCATACAGCCACAGACAGTAGCAGCCTGTATTGCTAATCACTGTGTTTTAACCAGTGTTTTCTATAGGCTCTGAGTATTTAGACTCCACCTCTCTCTATCTCTATAATCTGTGTATATCAATACCAAGTCACCCATAACTATATATTTCCATATGTATTCACACACAGATGCTTCCAACCATAGGAATTGACTCATACCATTTTGGAAGTCAAGAAGACCCATGACCTATGCCGACAAGCAGAAAATTGGTAGTTGTAATTCAGTCCAAATCCAAAGGCTTAGAAACTGTCTAGAGCTGCAAGTATGATTTCTGGAATCTGAAGGCCTTAGAAACAGTAACTCTGATCTCTAAGATTAGAAGATAGATTTCCTGACTGAAGAAGAGAGAGAGATTTCTCTCCCTCTGTCCCTTTGCTCAGTCACCCCCCAGTGGATTTGATGATGCCTGTTTACATTAGTGAGGGCAAATTTTCTCTACTCAGATTCAAGTGCTTATCTCTTACAAAAAAAAATATGTTCTTGCAGACATACCAAGATTAGTAGTTTATCAGTTATCCAAAGTAACTTTTTTTTTCTTTTAGTTTTTAAGACAGGGTTTCACTGTGTAGCCCTGGTTGACCTGGAACTCACTCTGTAGACCAGGTTGGCCTCAAACTCAGAGATATGCCTTCCTCTGCCTCCTGATTAAAGGCATGTGCCACCACAGCCTGGGACCAAAGTCACACTTAACTAGGTCAAGTTAAGCACATAAAATTAACCATCACACTTTATCTGGTAAATAACTGCCACAGAAAGGTATTAGAACAATAGACTATTTTGATAGAGAAACAAATACTTGATTTTATTTATATTTTTTTTTGTTTCTGTAACATGATTTTTACCAATCCTAAATAGGCATACAATCCCTCAAAGTATCTGTTTCTTCATTACAGAACAGTAAGGCTGTCCTTTTTACTTACACAATGAAGTTACTTAGCGCTAACACCACACACAAACTATTTAAGTCAGAATTATGCAGTAGTTGAGTCGAACTACTTTGCATCTCAGAATTATAACTTACAATTTTATAAAATTCATTTGGCCCAGGAACATGTCTATCACAATACCAAGAGTTGCTATTTAGCTAAAGACTTCAAAAAGAGAAAATGATTTGCTGAGATGATTGACGGTTACTCTGTAATGAGAGTTGCATGTGTATTCTTACTATGGTGGGCTCTGATAATGGCTTCTTGCTTCTTCTCCTGAAGCCCTGGTGGTAAACCTTATGTGTGTCTCATCTAAAACTTCCTGGGTGAGTTTCACATTCGTCTGTCCTAGAGTCTGTACCAAGCTTTCCAGTGTGTACTTAAAAAGCTTTCATTCCAAAGCTGGCTTTTTTTTTTTAGTACTTCCTGAGATTATAGACTTTTGATGGCCCAAGATTTTGTATACCTTAAAAATTATTTTCAATGAGAAGGTTTGCTTCAGTCTGATAGCATCTGTAAATTTAGGTTCTGGCTGTGCTTCCTGCCTACCTACTTTGAGAGCTGGGTCGTTTTTCACTCTGCTGACATCCTCTTCTGAAAATCAAAATTCCGTAGAGGTGCATGATGGCATTATAAAGTATCCTTCAAAGAAGCAAGAATTGAAGGTGTTTGCTCTGTTTGTCAATGCCCTGATGCTCTACAAGCAGGTATTGCTCATGTGTGTATGTTGAGCAGTTACTGGAATCAATACATTTTAGCTACATGAGCCCTAACCCCCACACAAATCAGTAAAGCAGTATTATTACATTAACTTACATTAAATTACTACTAATAATAGAGTTAAGTAGAATAAACTCATTCTCTTATGCATTTAGTAATATTATGGAGTTACTGCTGTACACCAGACACTGTTCTTCACACTAGGGTAAAATGGTGAAGAAAATCATTTATCTTTTAGCTTATAGCATTTGTATTCTCTCATCCAGAAACAGATAGGACCACACAACACTGGATAACTTCAGATTACGAGAAGCGTTGAACAGTCATGCTAAAGAAAGTATGAGTATGAAGTGATAATTGGGATGAGATAATCGGGAGACACCTCTTCTGAGCAAGTGATGATGTTCAGCCTCAACTGGAATACAGAGCCTAGGACTGTCTCATCTATCAAGGACAATAAACCTGATGTTTATGGCATGTTTTCCAAGGGCCCAAGATAGTATTTATGGAAAGAAGATTGCAAAATTCAAATCACTAATATTTATTTCAAGTGTAAATTGTAACTAACTAACTAACTAAAGGCAACACAGCTATTTTCATTTTATATAGTAGCCTAGTTAGGTTTCTAGTGCTGTGATAAAGATCATGACCAAAAGCAACTTGGGGAGGAAAGGATTTTCTTCAGCTTACACTTCCAGGTCACAGTTCATCTGAGGGAAGTTTGGGCAAAACTCAAGGCCAGAACCTGGCGGAAGGAACTGAGGCATGGAGACAACTGCTTTCTGGCTTGCTCCTCATGGCTTTTCCTCATGGCTTGTTCAGCCTTCTTTCTTAGGGCCACCAGTCCAGGGGTAGAAATGCTCCTCACCATGGGATAGGTCTACCACATCGATCTTTAAAAAAAAAAAAATGTTCCTCCCTTTAGACTTGTCTAAAGGCAATCTAATGGAGGTATTTTCTCGATTGAGGTTCTTCTTCCTAGATATAAACAAACAAACAAGAAAAAAAAAAGCAACCTGACAATGGCCCCTCCCTTCTTTTTTTGACACACAGACACATCACTGTGAAACCATAACCTTTCCTTTTTTGTCCCCGAGATAGCATGTTAATATTAATGACGATATAAAACACTCTGACTTTTAAAAGTTCACAAACTTTAAAAATTTCAACCCTTAAAAGTCCAAAGTCTCTTCAAAATATTCAGGTATTTCTACAAATCCAGTCTCTTTGCTGTGGGCTTCTATGCAACAACAGTATTGATGATGATGATGATGATGATGATGATGATAATG
The DNA here is from genome assembly GCF_949786415.1 of Peromyscus eremicus. Lineage (NCBI taxonomy): Eukaryota > Metazoa > Chordata > Mammalia > Rodentia > Cricetidae > Peromyscus > Peromyscus eremicus. The sequence goes on along the minus strand of NC_081419.1, from coordinate 23,989,234 downwards.
ATGATGATGATGATAGTAACAACAACCTTCTTACTCTAAGAGGGAAAACTAGGCCACAGTTACATTCAAAACAAAGCAAACACAATGTCTAACAGTGTAAATCTCAGTGTCAAACCTCTGGGACTCACAATCTTCTGGGCTCCCAAAGGCTTGTGCAGCTTCACGTCTCTGGTTCTGCTGTCCACAACGTACATAACAGCTCTCATAGGCTCAAGCCGGCTCTGCTTCAAAGCTGCTCCTGTCCTTGGTGGTCATCCCATGGCAGTGGAATCTCCAACATTTGGGGGTCTCTTCTGCAGCCGGGCCACACCTTCACCAATAGCCTCTTCTGGGCTCTTTTCAGGGACTCTAACCCTACAACATAGTGACAAGCCTCAGCTTCTCTCCATGACCCCTTCCATCCTGTGGCTTCCATTGCAACTGAGTCCACATTTTTACCAGTGGCTTTTCCTGGCCACTTACAGTGCCAAATCTCAGCTGTTCTCCGTAATTCCTTCTTACCCTCAAAACCAGTACTTGCTAGGAAATTGTTAGACATTGCCAACATCTGACTGATAGCAAGAGAAACAACCGGTTTCCTCTGGATTACAGCTTCTGTGTGTTGACCCTGAGGAAACAGTCCCAGAAGATCTCAGCTCAATAATGCTGGTCTCTTCTTAATCACAGGTGATATCTGAGCTTCAGATACCTGGCATCAATTGTCCCAGGAAAGCACAGATTTCACTACAGTGGCAACGAGAGATTGCTAATCACAGCTGATTCTTCAGCCACAGATGACCAGAACCACATGTTCTTAATTCAAAACATCACTCAACGCTGGTGGAGCGTTTGCTTCTCTCTGAAACTTCATAAGCCAGACCTCCACTGTCTGCACGGCTCTCGGTGTTATCTTCCAAGCTTGCACAACAGCAGCCTGGTGAGCTCTGAGCTTTTGGGCTTTTCCAGCCCAAAGTTACAAACGCTTTCACAATACTCCCCAAAATACACGGTCAGGTCTGTGGCAGCATACCCCATGACCTGGTACCAATGTCTGTCTTTGGGGGTTTCCATTGCTGTGATAAAGACCATGGTGAAAAGCAGTTTAGGGAAGAAAGGGTTTATTTTATCTTAGATGACCAGGTACAGTCCATCACTGAGGGAAGTCAGGTTAGGAACTCAAAGCACAAACCTGCAGGCAGGAACTGAAGCAGAAATAATGGTAGAGTGCTGTTTTGGGGATTGCTTCTCATGACCTGCTCAGCCCCATTTCTTGTATAACTCAGGACCACTTGGCCAGAGACTGCCCCTATGGGATAGAGTCTTTAACACACTGAAATTCAATTGTATTTTTTTTTTTTAAATTTCATTTTATCATGACTTTAGGGCATATTTCAAAGCCAAGGGAGATTCACAAAAACTTTGGACAGCACCAAGGGCAAGAGGGATCTACCTTTTCATGCCCATCATGGGACCAATGGGTCATTCTGGAGACTAAGGTCAGTGTGGATGCTGCAAACACTGTATCAGTTGCTTGTGCTTCACAATACTGCTCAGTTACCACGGAAGATGACAGTGGCCGTTAAACAGTTACTAATTCAGGTATGCTCAGAACCTTCTTTGACGCCATGTGGTGGAGGAAGCAGGGCAGTTCTGTGTTGTCTGTCAAGTCACAGAACGTTTTTCCTGCTTTATTTTCCCTCCAATTGTCATTGAAAATAAGTAGTCATAATGCCTAAGTCTTGCCTGGCCTCTGCTATGCTATGTACAATAGAGCCCCAGACAGGGCCCCCTGGTTTAGAGGTCCCTTTGTGGGAGTGATTTAGGTAGAGGCAGGATCAAGAATAAAGAGCGTTCACCCTCTTCTTCAGAGGGAGGGGTGGAATAGCCTTCCCAAACATCTCTTTTCAGAACCAGTATTTGGCTAAGAGCTTTAATTTCATTAGACAAGTGGGGGCTGGGTTTTTCCATGCATCTCAGCCTCCTTTAATGTGTAAATTACATAGGATTTGCCACTCATTACAATGCTGATATGATTATTGGCCACACTGCACAGGCCTCAGTGATAGGCTAGCTAAGAAGTGGCATGTGTGGGAAAAATTGGATAGCACTTTTTTTTTTTAATCACAAGCCTTCAAGATAATTGAATCCACAAACATGAGACTCCCAATGTATTTTCTCAGTGTGCTTCATGTCCAGCAGATTTTTTGGGTGGATGTGGTATCCTGAGAGGAAGATGGAGTTGTGGGGTGAAGGCCACTCAAGGCCAAAGGGAGTGATATAGGGTAAGCATTTTAGATTTAGCAGGAACAGTATTAGCGGCTTGACTGCAGGAAGATACATCTTTAACTCCTGTGACTTCAGTTTCCCCATTTGTAAAAGAGGGATAACAAATGCCTTCCTCATGTATGGTGTGGTGGTTTGGACAAAAAGGGCCCTGATAGGCCCATAGCGAGTGGTACTATTAGGAGGTGTGGCCTTGTTGGAGTGGGCGTGATCTAGTTGGAGGAAGTGTGTCACTGAGGGTGGGCTTTGAGGTTTCAGAGGCTCAACCAGGCCCAGCTTCCCTGTCTCTTCCTGCTGCCTGCCTGTGAATCCAGTTGTAGAACTCTCATCTGCCTCTCCAGCACCATGTTTGCCTGAATGCCACCATGTTTCCTGTCATGACAACAAAGGACGAAATCTCTGAAACTGTAAGCCAGTCCCAATTATGTGTTTTCCTTTATAGGAGTTGCCATGGTCATGATGTCTCTTCACAGCAATAAAGTCCTAACTAAGACACCATGCCTTTAGGTTCTTAAAGAAACTTCGTTTATGAAAACTGCTGTGTATGGGTGCATTAGGAAATACCATTCAAACTGGATTATGTGTTCCTGACAGTAACCTGTAGGGACAGCTGTAGCTAAATACATTTTTAAAAAGTTAAAGAAATTGGTACTCATTCCAAATGCTTCATGGTCAGAGTTTGGTAGAAACAGTTGTAACTTAAAAAGCTCTATATGATATGCTTTAAAATGGTGTGATTAGTTAATTATTAGCGAGGGGCGTGAGAGCCAAGGCATACACATATGTGGGGGGTCAGAGGACAGCTTTGTCCTGTTGGCTATATCCTTCTACCTTTATGTGGGTTCCAGGCATTGAACTCAGGTTGCCAGGCTTGGGTAGTAAGCACCTTTACCCACTCTGCCATCTTGCCTGCCCTATAATGTCTTATGGAAGTGTTATTAGGAGACTGTTTTCCATATCAACACATTCAAGAAGTGTGTTGCTCTGAGAAGCTCCTTGTTAAAATAACTATTTGTTTACTGTTTTGCTTGTTATTTATCTAGAGTATCCTCTGAGGTCACTTTTCTCCCATTTGGAACAAATACCCCCTCCCCGCCAGCTTCCCAAGACTGGAGTCTTCCTCACTGGCCATGGCTCTGGCACTTGCTTTTGAGTGGAAAGTTGGGGACAGAAAGAAACCTCAAGGTCCCTGGAAAGAGATACTGGAAACTTGAAGGACCACCAGAGAGAAAGGCTTCGTGATGAAAATACTCTGCGACTCCAAAATCATGACAGGAGTCCCATCTGCCAATTGGTGTCACTATTTGAGCATACTGAACAAGAATTTATTGCCCTCCTCTCAACTCCTAAAGAAAATTTATTCTACAGTAATAGAATATGATATAATTTCTACCTTTCCTTATTTATTATTCATTTTTATGTATTATAAACTGCCAGAAATTGAAACCTTCAGCTTAAAAGCCAGTCCCTTATTAATGGCTTATAAAGCTGCCATTTCACTCATTTCCACCTGCACAAAATGATCAAACGATAACATTTTATATTTGTTTAATGTTTTGTATTACAAAGCGCATGCATTTCTTTTAGATTTTCAGAGCGTATTCCCAAGGATACTAGATTAAAACGATATAAACGTTTCTGGGAGAACAAATACATGTATGTGCATATTTGTTGCTGTAGTAGTGATATGCCTTCATGGGAAATTCTGGGTTCTTTAAGAGAACCATGGCTCCCTTAATACAATATGTCAGAGTTTGTAGGGCACAAAGTCCTTGCCCAAGACTGTAATTAATGGAAGAAAGTGGTTAGAAGAAGCAGCATTTTCCAAGGACTGTAGTTAGCTCTCCATGGAAAGGTTGGCTGCATGCTTTAGTTTCCCCCTAGTTTGTGAAGCAATAGTTGCCTCCTAGAGTCTGATAAAAAAGAATGAGGAGTGTTTGTTGCACTGCCTGCAACAATATAGACTTGGAAGCTTTTGTGCTCAAGTGAGCAGGCCTCGGCTTCTCTACTCCCGAACTCCCAGCTGCCGCCCTCTTTCACTCCTGGTTGCGACTGAACTGGTTCTTTGGCTCTGGTTTGCATTGCCTGTCTCATCTGGGATGAGAGGCCACCTTGTCTGCCTTCTGTGGTCCACAGACCATGTACTTTCCTCTTTCCTCAGATCTTGCCATCCAGTGTACTAAGGCCAGACTTACTTCTGTCTTGTCCCACAGGGTCTCTGCATTACAATTCAGGCACTGACAGATGCTGAGGACCACTTTTCCCAAGATGATGTGCAACCATATCTTACCCTTTGTTGAAAGCTTCTGGAAATGCATGCTAGCCTGTTTTGGCTTTGGGTTTTCCATTCCAGGGGACTAAATACCAAATGTGTTAGCCTCTACTTTCCCTATCCTGGCTTGCTCTAAGCTGCCATTTGGAAGCTTCCATTCTGTTACACAGCCAGGGCTTCCTGGATTTGAACTACCTTAGGAATGCTTTAGAACTTCTACATCAGCTATGAGTAAACACAGACTAACTTTATAGTCTCAAGTAGCAGGACAGATTTGAAATGATGGTATCTAGACCACTGGAAGGATTCACTTTCTAGTATGCCTGACTCAAAATTATTCTATTTCCCTCCTCACAGCAGAAACAAGACAATTCATGTAAAGAGGTGTTTCCCATAACCTTTTTGGCTATTTATGCACATGAAATGCATAACTAAGTTTGACAGTTTTCACCAACTTTCTGTACCGAGGACAATAAATCTTCTTAGGAAGTCTTTAGAGTGACTCACATCTCACATCAAGCTTCCTTTAAGAAGACCAGGGATGAAGTCACTCTAGGAGAACTGCTGAATTCCAGACCCACTTCCAGGCGCTTGTGAGGAAAGATTTGCTGAAGAAACAGGCCTCACTATCTCCAACTCCTTTGGCTGTGAATCCAAAGACAATTTAAGGACAAGGGCAGTGATATGACATGTGGATTGAGTGGGCTGATGCTGGTGGCATTGTTATCTCTTGTCTGCTGAAGATCATCTACAGAGCAGCTTTCTGATAGGCCGGCCTTATATTTATTAGTCTGACAGTGCTTCTGATTAGAAATTCACTCCCGAACCAGAAATCACCAGAAATGCCAAAGATAAATATTGATGGCCAAGCCCAGCCCTAGGACTTTCTGGGATATTCTGGGTGGGCCAAACAACAGGTAACATCACTAACAGCCCCTGAGCACTACAGTCACTACCTGGATCATCAGGGAACACCACCAGTTTGACTTTTAACAGCTTAAGTTCCAAAGACAGAAGAAAAAGGGTTTGCGGATACCAGAGTTGAGTGATCACGTTTTCGGAAAGTCTTTATGAAGTCTGGCTGGGATACCTTCCCATTTTGTTCGGCTATACAAATGGTAAATAATGAATTGGATTTATTTCATATAGAAAAATGATGAATCTATGTAGAGGCAGAGACAGACACTTTCCACCACTCAAAAACATAAAAGTTGTGATAATTGTTTTATATTCTCTTGAACTATTTGTAAGGAAGATTGTAAATTTGGAACAGGAGGTTCTAGTCTGGATTCTTATCACTAGTACTTGTTTTCATCTTAAACTGTTGATGCTGCATTGTGAATTCTTTATCAAGAACTCTGAGAACTATTACAGTATAGAATGCAGAATATTTTTATTTATTATATTCCCTGACATCTATGGGTATAACTTTCAATCCAAGTGCATTCTGAACTGCTGCAGATGGTAGAGGTAGCCAACACGACACATTTGGTTGAAAAACATCATGAATATAAATACCCTTGTCTTTTTTTCCTCTAGGATCAGTGGTGAGCCTTATGAACAGAGTAAACACCCATCTGCCTGGAAAACTGCCTGAAGGCAGGGTGATGGACGAGATGTCTTACTTAGATCCCTTGCAAGCCTCTGACTCAGCCTCTGCGTTGCTGCCAATTAATGGAGTTAGCTCTGGTGGGGTATGCCCAGAACTCCAGCCTGTGTGCAGAATGCCCAAACACTTGTTGAGTTTAGTTAAAAAAAAGTTCCCTTTTCCATCTCTGTGGAACTAAGCTGCCTCTGAAATGCTCTCGGCAGACCACTCCATGTGTGGGGCTTTAATAGGAAGTAATGATGAATAAAAATGTGTTGTGCTGAGGGGCTACTCATTCAGACTAAGATTTTCCATGACTTGTCTTCAAGGGGCATGGCATGGAGCCTGACGGCATTATTGAAGACCCTTGCCATGGTGTGGTGATATTTTATTTGTGGTGAAATGTGGTGATGTTTTATTGGTGCTTTAATCAATAAAGCTTGCCTGGAGATCAGAGGAAATAGCAAGCCATTTTAAGTAAACAAAGAAGTCGGAGGACCACAGTAGCACATGCTGTTATTCCTATCACTTGGCAGGCAAGATCTCTGTGTGTTCAAGGCCACACTGGAAACAGCCAACGTGGTGGCACATGCCTTAAATTCCAAAACTAGTTAACCATGGAGGTCTGGAGGTCTGCAGACAGACAGGAAGTGACAGAGCTGGGTGGGAAGAGGAAATGGTGTAGCTGAATGGAGAGAACAAATCAGATGGCAGAACAGCATGGCATATAAAGCCTGGGTAGACCGGAAGTTGCGCCATTTGGAAGCTGCAGAGTGGTGAGGTAAGGCTGGCTGGTGGCTTTCCGTATTTCCTTGATCTCTCTAAGACTTTAACCCAAATCTCTGGCTCTGCGTTTTTTATTTAATAAGACCATTTAGAAATTTGTCTACACCATGGTGATGGTCTAATGGAATCAGTATGGACTTGGGCCAACAAATCAGTACTGTTGATGGTCTTCCCACCTGAGCAGATGTGATGCAGTTGAACTTAAAGTGGGTGGCTATTAGGTTCTCCTTTAAATTCTAATAAGCAAAGAGACAGCAGTACACTTTTGTTTTAATATATATAATTCACAGTTTTTAAAACTTAAATTTTAAAGTAAGTCATACTGTCTTTAGAACAATTTTAGGAAAGCAGAAAAGTATTGAGGCTCAAACATAAATAACCATAAATCTAGAACCCAGAAATAATCACTACTAACTATATGGTAGATGGCCGACAGTTGATGCTTTCAAGTGGACTGAGCATGTGAGAACTGACATGAGCTCACATCCTGCTAGATAATGTATGTTTCCCCTGATGAAAAATTGCTTACTATGTGAAATAAAAAAAGTTAAATTAATTAATCTATTAATTAATTATTAATTATTTTGTATGGAAGGATGATTGTGTGTGTGTGTGTGTGTGTCTATGTGTCTGTGTCTGTCTGTCTGTACTTGCACTTGTGTGCATGTATGTATGGAAGTCAGAAAACACCCCCTCGTATCAGTCCTTATTTCCCACATTGCTTGAGAGTGAGTCTCTTTGCTATCCATGGTAGCTGGCCCATGGGCTTCCAGGGAGTCTCCTGTCCTGCCTCCCACCTTGCTCGAGGAGGACTGGGGTTGCAGGCCTGTGCACACTATCACACCCAGCTTTATGAGGGTACACACTGAGCAGTCTCATCTCTCCAGCCCTACAATGGGAAATTTTAATTTTAACTTCAAGGTAACAGAGATTCTTAGTGTTTTAGAACTTTTATCATTCTTTGGACTATACCCTGGAAAGGTTGTATGGGCTCCTTTTTGCCATCACTTTCCACTCCGGTCTCACCTCTGATCACGTGCAGCCCTGTCAGTTTCTACCATCATACCCTTCCTGTTTCCATCATCACAAAGCAGTTGGTTTCCATCCAAGCCCATCACCTCCTTTGATTCTTTTAATTTTTTTGAAAATAGATAACGCTTTCTTTCAAATAATTTAAATCACTTTGTAGAATGTTACTTGACTTGAAACAATAAAATCTTTCAAAAAGGGGCTGCTGGGTGGCTGCCTAATTACATTTGTTCTCTATGTAAATTGATCCTTCCACTCTGGTGCTGTCCATTTAATATTTCAAATTCATACATCAGCAATGCAACTAATTTATATGTTTTATGGACTTTGAGTTGCTCACAATTAGAAACATTTCATATGCATATATTAGAATTTTAATATTTTTCTGGCTTTTTCCTTTCTAATTCCATATGTGGGGTTTTGTTAAAAACTGTGTTTGCGGGCCCATGTTCTAGTAGTGTACCTATAGTTTCTGTTCATGCTGTTATTTACTTAAAATTCTCAAAGGACCATTTTGTAATTTGTTACTACCAACAGTTATTCTACTGACTGGTCTGTTTGTTATACATTATTTAGTCTCCTAAAAATAAAAACATTGTAAGAGCAGGGACATTTTTGTTGTTCCTGATTTTGTTCCCAGCATCTAGAATAAGTCTGGCACATAGTAGGTGCTCAACAAACATTAGCTTATTCAGTAAATAAATGACTAAAGTATTCACATGTACACAGTATATACAGTTTTTGATGGCTGCTTCATGTTCTCTAATAAAGCTGTGCCAAGGCGTAGTTATGTGTTTATCTGCTGTTTATATTTATGTGACCCCCATGTTCTAAGGGACAAAAATCTTGGTCATTGGATTTGAGCCTTCCTTCAGGACAGTTTCTAGTTGTATACTATATTAAGTGAAAGTACAAGGATTAAGCACTGTCTTTATAAGCTTGTATAGTCTGAACCTGAAATGTCATGCGCTCCACCCCCTGCTTATGGTTCCCAGCTGGAGCTGCTGTGTTAGAAGGCTGCGATATTTTTGGGAGCAGGCATGGCTGGCAGAGGAGGGTTGCTAGTAGGAACGGACCTGGAAGCTTAGCCTGGCCTTTCTTCTTAGGTCTTGTCTCTCTGCTTCCTGTTGAGCAGACATTGCTGCTTGCTGCTCCCACTGCCATTCAGAGCTGCTCCTGTTACCATGCCTTTGCCACTGTGGACTGAAAGCCTCTGAAGCCATGAACCAAAAGCAATTCTTTCTCCCTTAAGTTGCTTCTGTCATAATGTTTTGTATTTTGTCATAATGATGCACAAAGTAACTAAAACACAGCTAATGTGTTTTGACTATACAGCCCCTTAGAAATCCCTAAAAGTTTTATATTCCCACAAACAATGAACCAGAGAGTTTCTTACCAAGTCCTTGGCTTACAGAATGGTACTTCAGCTCTTTCCCTTTTGGAATTTAAAATAATTTCATTTTTATCATCACTATTATATTCAGCTTGATACAAATCTCGTCATAGCTGGGAAGAGGGACTCTCAACTGAAGAACTGTTTCTATCAGCTTTGCCTGTAGGCAAGACTGTGTTGTATTCTCTTGGATTATATTTGATGTGGGTGGACTCAGTCCACCTCTGGGCAGGTAACCCTTGGTTGTATAAAAAAGCAGGCTGACGCTCACTTCGGTGGGATGTCTTCATCACACCCCTCCCATCAAGGCTCAGGGAGCTAGCTACACAAGAGGAGGCAGAAAGATTATAAAAGGCAGAGGTGATGGATGGAACACTGTCTTCCAGACACAGCAGGAAAGATGCACATAGGAACTCACAGAGACTGTGGCAGCATGCACAGGACCTACAGGTTCAAACCAAACAGGGTCCCACTCCTAACCAAGAAGCTATTTGTAATTAATCCCTGCTGGCAAAGGGGAAAACGGTTTTCTCCATCAGAGTTGCTGCATGTATCAACCACACTCCAGGGCAGGCCCCATGCACAGGAGAAGCTGGTCAACACAAAAGAGGCTTCATGGCATTTTTTGTGGGCTTTTTGTTCTGGCATTTTTGTTTGTTTGTTTTGATTTTCATTAAATTTTTTTTTTTTTTTTGAGAGAGGTGGGGGTATGAAGTTAGGAGGATAGGGATGTAAGGAGAATTGGGGTTGGGGAAGGGGAAACAGGATCAAAGTGTATTGTATGAAATTTAAATAGGAAATCCTTAGAAAATGTTTGCCTAGGCAAGTCTATCTTATCATAAATTTACTAATAGATAATTTAAATTTATTTTTGAGTTTTAAAGCTAATGTCTCTGGAGAAAGGGGGAGACAGAGAGAGAAGAGAAGAGAAGAGAAGAGAAGAGAAGAGAAGAGAGAAGAAAGCAGGCTGAGCAAGCCAAGGAAAGCAAGTCAGTAAGCTCCCTCCATGGCCTCTGCTTCAGTTCCTGCCTCCAGGTTCCTGCCCTGACTTCCCTTCATGAAGGAATGCAGCAGTGAGCTGAAATAAACACTTTCCGCCTCAGGTTCCTTTTGGTTATGGTGTTTATCAAACAATAGAAGCCTAACTAAGACAATTAGTCAAGACACCTCTAATGGCTTAGAGAAAAACTTGCAAATTTTGGCATTGTAGAATTTATTTGCTTGTTGATATTATTTCACAGTCTGATGTTTGAATTACTTCTGTGGAGCTCTCCTCTCCTCAGGGACTTGAGAGGTAAATATTTCAGTCCATCGTGTTGTAGTAGTTTACATCTTGGTGAACAAACAAATGCCAGAGAGGTTGGGAAGAGGAGGAGCATCTGTGTGTGCACATGAATGACAGTGAGGTGGATATATATGCCGAGAAAGGAGATCAAGTGTGGGCACTTTATGGTCATGTCAGAATTCAAGTCCATATTTCTGTCTTTGGTTGGCCAGAGCTCATTCAGGCCTCACACAGAGGTGCAGAGGTAGAGACTCCTTGGGTAACTCCTAGTAGATGTATGCATTGTGTTTTTAGGAAGATTCTAAAAATATCTTTCACTTTCTTGATAAGTAAAAACTATAGAGTACTCATCAGTAGGCATGATGTCTCCAACTCTGATCAAATGGTCTACATCTTCCTGTTCCTATGGCAACAGCTGGAACTTGGCTAGGACTATTTGTAAAGTTAAGACAAATAAATAGAATCAGCACCAGTCTTATCAGAGATGTGCTTGCTTGTCCTGCAATGGAGGAGAAGCGGTGTTCAGTTCATCCACCTTTAGAGTTCTCCTTGGTGTTTGGGAACAGTTCCAACTTGGATAATTGCATTCTGCTGATCTAAAATCCCCCTGTAGTTTCCTTCAGATGAGCTGCCTTCATTTCCCTCTCTACACTTCACAGCACAGTGTTACTGACACCCACTGATTGCGCCATTCCACAGAAGAGCTGGCTACATTTCACCACCAGGAAGGTGATCCCAGGGTAAATATACGGAGTCTGCAGCCTCCTCAGTCCTTTAAGTGGAGAAATACACACCTGATGGGTTAGTAAAATCCCTGACTTGAAACTCTAGCTGGTGGAGGAAGTTTCTGTTAAGCTCTAGTAATTTGAAAAATAAGAAATCTTACTAAGAAGATACAGTCTTTTTTCACTCAACAAATAATACCACACATACTGCTAAGTATGAGATATGATGATAAGATCTGAAGTGATAAGGATATATTACAACATCCCCATAGCAATATGTTAGCCCCCATTTCAAAGATCTTCTCATAGGCCTCGGTGAATTAGCATTGAGTTCCTTCCTTTGTCTTTCTGGAATATTTGCTTTTTGAAGTAGTCTACATCTTTTCCAGTTAACAGCTTCTGTTTGCTAAAAAATATAATGATTTTTCATCCCCAAATAAACAATGCATGGTGGTTTCTTATTCTGTTAAAAACTGAAGGTCAGTGTACAATTAAAAGGCTGTTTAACAAAGTATCCTAATAAAGTAAACAAACAAACAAACAAACAAAAATCTGAGTTTGCTTTAGTAAAGAAGTTGCCTATGATGGACTCAATGAATTTGTATGGAACATGCACAAAACAGTCCAGAGTCAGAATGCACACTTACAAGGAACTCTTTTTAGCGGGGGGGTGGGTGAGTAGAGGAAATCTCTGTGAGGATAAAAAAACGAAAGCCCTGTGGTACCCTCAAAAAGGTTTTATAGCTTTTAATTCTGCCAAGCCACTGATAATATGAAAGATGTGCAGTACTGTAATGATCTGGCTGGAGATGTGATTGTGTCTATCTAATTAAATACAATAGCTGTTAGATGACAGAAAGACTGAACCATCTTTTGGGGTCGGATAGAAGCCTGGAGTGCCCTCACTTCACATCATGCTTGTTTTCCTGGTCTTGGATCGGTCCCACTTTGCTAACCATGCGAAAACATGTATAGTCACACTGTCTTTTGTTTTGTACCAGCAGCCTCCCCAGAGACCGTGTTTGGTTTACTTGGGCTCTGGGGATTAAGCCTGGGTAGGCTTCCCTTCTATTTGAAATGTATGCTATTGATACCAGTGCTTAGAGAGAATCAGCCTCTGCAATGAACAGACCATGCCTGGCTCCGGAAAGTCTACATTGCATAGCAAGATGTATAGGCTGGGTGGACAGGGGCCAACACAGGCTTTTACTCTGGGAAGCAAGTACTAGGTCATGTGTTAAAGAGTATTTTCCCAGCCTGATCCTTAATATGCAGTCTATTTCTATGTACTACGTACGCAAATAGACTTGAGCCACTTTCTGGAGTGGCCATCCACTGTCAACTCATAGGTGGTAGTGGAGCTACTGTATAAATGTTTCCTGTCTGCCATGCGGTACTGTCTTTAAAATAAGCATGCCCCTCCCCTTGCTCATTTACAAGCAGTTGGAATCAATTTTCGTGGACTTCTTCCAACCAGGATTGTATCCAAACTGTTTAGTTTTTTTTTTTTTTTTTTTTTAACCTTCCATTCTATATTTACTGTATTTAATGAAAAACCTGGATCCCCCAGTGCTAAGCAGTGAACCCATGGTGGTCTTTCAAAAGCCTCCCTGAGTCTTTTTGCATTTATAGAAAGAGACAAAGTATGAAGGCCTGTCGTTATTAAGTGCGCTGCCCCTTGGTCCTCTGCATTTAGGCTGTTCCCTGGTATCTTTCTGCCACTGACAATGCACTTCCATTGTCTGTAGCTCCTGATCTAGGGAGGAACACAGCTCTCCTGAAGGCTGATCTGCCTCATGGCAGCTGCATAAAATGCAGAACATTTTTGTGGACGCTGTGTGCTAAGCCTACCCAGGTTAATGGTCCTCTGCTTGGACTTCTGGGGGAAAAAAACACTCTCAAATTGTCCCATGCAAAGGGACATTTCAGTGCTGAGTTTTATTCCACAAGATTAAAAGTGAAACATGTAACCACAAAGCTGGTTTATGTCATCCCCCTGTCGGAGTCAGCAGTCACGCCAAAAATTAGATATTTGATAGGTCTGTGAGAGAAACAGATGCTGAGGGATGCCATTCCCACAATTTAGACTCCTTCTTATCTTTAAGTGAGAAAGAACATTCCAGATGAAGAAAATCTATTTTATTGGCTTTAAAATATAGCAAAGAAAATGCAGAAATAAAAAAAGGTAATTTAAAACTGATGTCATTCTCGGGAACTTATAAACTTGAAATTGGTGTTTCTAACAGCAAAAAAAAAAAAAAAGTCATTTAAGACGAGCTTAGTTGTTATGTTCATTTATGTACACTTTTACCACAGCTATGGTGATATAATTGAGAGAAAATATCCACGAGATACACTCACGTGGAGAATGTGAATGCATGCAAGGAAAAGACAAGAGATGTCCATAAACCTCCAAAAGGCTAAAACATCTACAAACTATTCTCTCAGTCGTTTGTTTTTTTTTTCCCTCTCTCTCTTTGGGGGAAGCATTTTGTGTTCCGTTCTTTTTATTTAATTCTGCCAGCTGTCTGCTAAACAAATCTAGCCAGGTGGGGCTTACAACCCATGACTAAAACACCTACCCATGCAGCTGTCCAGCTCGCCCGGAGGAAGAATCTAGACAAATGGCAAGAACGGAGAGCTGGTTTTGTTTTCAAGAAAGTGACGACTGTACCTTCTCTGGCTTCAGTTTTTGCCTGTTTGCCCAAGCTAGCTCATACTTCCTAAGGTTTTATGGTGAGATAGAGAAATAATACCACTCTTTAAAGATTAGTGTGTTTTTGTTATCACCTAGCCTAATTTATTATAATCTGCCTTTAAATAAGGGTTTTATTTTACGTCACATCCTGGCAGTGAGCTGTGTAGGTTCTGTTGTTGTTGTTGTTGTTGAGTGCTGATTGCTCTCCCCCCGCACGCCCCCCCCCCACGGGCACATGGTATTAATAAATTGTGACTGAACTTCCTTTCTTAATATCACATAATTAAGTACGTAGCTATTCAGAGGTGAAGGTTGGCATGGCTCACCCGCCAGCAGAGGAACAGAACAGGCCTCTTTGCACTGCATCATCGGCCGACCTCAACTGTGAATTTCTAGTCAGCAAATGGGCGCTTCATTTGGTGCATTTGAGCAGAGGATTGGGAAAGCCAGGCTAAAAATGTTCACGTTGCCATCTGATCTGCAGTTCTATTGATGACAGATCAATGCATACACTGCTCAGTGACTTCCTCGTTTATCTGACATTTATCAATTCAGTGGATCTAAAAATGCTTGTCAAACCTGCCTAAAATCCTATTATTGTGGCTGGAAAATGCTGTAAGCATTACAGTTAGTCTCAGCATTTGGTTCCTGCAGCAGTTAGAGAGAGGGGAAGCTCACAGGCAGTTCTAGGACTGGGCGGTGAATGCAGCCAGACCTGAAACTCTCTCCACAGGGAAGTACCTAGGATGTCAGTGCCCTGATACTCTTCAGAGAAACAGCCACTTGATACACAGGGACACACAGGGACACACTGAATCCATCCCGGGCTGTGATTTGGATTCACGTTTACAGGAGAATAGGAGCGACTGGAGTGGTAAGGGTTTTCTAAGCAAGAACGCAAGGCATTGTGTAACTCTGGAGGGTATTTGTTTAAATCTAAGTAGCTCGGGACAAGCCTTAGAAGTAGATCCACACTTCCAGCTGTCTTATTCTGCCCTTTGCAGGGACACAAAGAGGTAGTGCCCATGATCTAAGCCAGTAAAGACCAAAAATGGCAGAGATTCAGAAGGGGCAGCGAGGCCATGTTATCACCTTTGTTTCTCTTGTCTAGGGGTGATAATGACCCGAGCTGCATAAGCCAAAGGAAAGAAGGCTAATTCGTCGTAAGAAATTGAACCGTTGTTATATTTGAAGAAGAGTAACGGGAACTTGGGCAAATTATATATATATATATATATATATATGCATAACAAAAGCATTCCACAAGACAGTAATAACATTACTCAGGTCTCAGAGCATTTACAGATGCATTTAAGCGCTAGGAAAGGCCCATAGCACAAAGATGCTAACCTCTCTGTTGAAGAGGAAGTGAAGCCCTTCTCCTGCTCCCTGAAGCCCAGGCCAGGTGCAACGTGCAGTAGCGGCCACTTTTGTTTCAATTCTGTGCTTCCTTTGGGAATCTGAGAGAGTGAGCAGCAAACATTCTGCTATGTCAGAAACTGTGCTTAATCAGGAATAAGCATTGCCACACATCTCTCCGTTATTACAAACAGAGCGTCATTTGTCCTCAGTCTAGGACACCGATACGAAAAGAGTATCTGTTTAAAACACAGGAACCCCCAAGCCATGCAAGTCAGATGTGGTGTTCTGCACAAAAAGTTAGAAAGGAAATTACGTAACATTTCCTTCCTTTTCTTTCTTTCATTATGCATGCATCTGAACCTGTTTACATTTAAATTCTCTTTAAATAAATCTTTAAATGTGGGCAAGAGCTGTTCCATAATGGAGTGCAGACAAGCAAATCCTTAATACATGTATTTTTTAAAAATATTTTCTCCACTTATAGATTGATGAGTGGAGAAACAAAGGAATAAATAATCGGCACTTGTAGAAATACAAATCACTCTATGTGTTAGACAGACATCTTCCAAATCTTAACTTTGAGCCATGTGGTCAGCATAAACCACTGTTCTGAGATGGAAAGTTGTCCCCAAGGTCACCTCTTCTGACAAAATCATTTACAGTGGTAATGGTTGGGAACAAAAGAAGTTTGCAGTCAACAGAATGATTTGCTTTCCCACACTTCCAGGGATGGCAAGTCCCTCTGTAGACAGTGATTTCATAAAGCCAGTGCCCCTGAAACAGTTCAGCTACAGTGTAGATGCTAACTCGCCCTTTAGATCTGCATGGGGAAGTAGCTTTCTTCGTTGAGTGTCCTCTTCACCTTCCCAGGCTGTTTGCTTCCTAGACCCCATACTTTGTGAAAATTAGTTACCCCTTTCAAGTTGTCTGTCATCTTCTTGACAGTTTCCTCACTTCCAGTGCCTGGGATCATTCACTGGACTTGAGTATCTAACCTTTAAATGATTTATCTTTGAAAACACAGCAATGAATCTCTCCTACCTCTTAAGAATATTTTTTAACATAAAAACAGTGGTGGCCTTTAGAGATCGCTCAGTGAGTAAAGGACTTGCTACAAAATATGAGGGCTCAAGTTCACCTACCCAGAACCTTTGTGAAGCCAGGCGTGTCCATCCGTAACCCGTGAGATGGGAGGTGGACACAGGAGCATTCCTGGGACCTCATGGGACCGCTAGCTGCTACTCAGCAGTGAAACAACAAAGTGGGCCCTGCTCCAGAAAGGGTGAAAGGAGAAGACCAGCACCGGAGGGTGTCCTCTGATGTCCCCAACCTGCTTCACACACACACACACACACACACACACACACACACACACACACACGCACACACACACACACATCATCTTATAATAATGCAATCTGAGCATATGCATCCCGTTAATGCCATACAAAATAGAAATGTCCAAATTCTCTCTTTGCTCTAGTACTAAGGGAACATATGACAGCAGAATCTTGCAGCTCCCTTATCTGCACGCACCGATTTTGGCATCTTTTGGATTTTAGCTCAGCATACTAACAGTGTGTTTCTGTATCATGCAGGTAGAAGTGAGAATCAGAGGCTCATTTAACAGTGTGAATTTTCCCAATGTATCACAATTAAAAAGACACCTGTGCTTTCGATCCTTCTGCAGATCCACTCTGAATGTGCAGTGCTCCAATAGACCGAACTTTTATATTTTATTCTATTCTTCTTTTCACTTCCCCCTTTCTCTCCTTTCTTTGCCTCTCTCCTTCCCTCTCTCTTTTCTTTCTTCTGTTTTCTTGTGGGGATTTTGCTTTTTCCAATGTTTTGATTTCGGCCCTCTTTCACGGTCGGCCTCCCATTACACTCCCCTTCCTCTTTTTGAATTTTTAAAATATACCTTTAGCTTACAGTTTTCTTAGTATCATAGAAATTCCAAACAAATATTATTATTTATTTGCTATGACCCAACAAGGAGCATTTTATTGCTCAGACGTGATACATAATAAATCCCCTTTCTATTGAACATGTTTCCGGTTTCATAATAGCAATTACTATTATTTAAAAAATCCATAAGGCCCTCCAGTCATAGTATTTTGTTTAAGCACTTGGCCTCAGGTACAGCTCTGCCTTCACCCAACAACTGCCTGGCCAGGCAGCACGGAGGCAGGGCCCTCTCTGGTCTCATGTCATACTGTTTACAAGGCAGCCCTGCATAACTTTGCTTAGATCCTGTTACATTTCTACTTAGATCTTTATTTTTTATTTTTTATTTTTTTGGCATAATGGAATTTAATGAGAAGGAAAGTGTGCTTTTAGTTTACATTTTCAGAAGGACTTTTGGTTCAACAGGATATGTAAAACCACATTCACCCTCGAGTATGCAAAGGCCCCATTCACAGAAAGAGCAACATGTCCCACCTGAATCATAACTGAAGATATCTCTTAAAAAGCTTTTGAAGATGTCATATATTAAAATGTATTTTTCTGAAGTCAGCAAGCTCCCTACCTTTTGTTGACGTCCACCGTAAGTTTGATGACAAGTCTGCTGTGTTGATCCTTTGGAAATCCCACTGCTGTGCCCCGGCAAGGGTGGGGCTGTGTCCTGAGACATCTGGGGACCAGAGGGGCTGGCAGGGACCACAGAGCTTTCCATTGAAGTGACTGCTCACAGCCAGTGCAAGAACATTCGACCTGAGGCAACTACTTCCACATATCAACGCCTTGTCAGTGGATATTTGAAAGACTCGGCACAGGAAAGCGAGTACTCACTGCAGAGAGAGGCAGCCCTCCTTGATTCTACCATCTCTGTGGTATGAAAAAAAGAGGAGATGCCCAGGAGAGGAAGACTGTAGTAACAACGCAATTAAGCTCTGGGTGGCTTAGTTGCTGGTAATTTACAATATAACAGATTTCGATACATTCAGAGCACACACGATTCTGTCACTCTAAGAGAATTTAGTCTGTGAATGAATGGTTCCAGACCCACCATTGTGGCACATCCATGATTCTTTGGGAGGTGTTTCACAAATAATTTGTGGTTAAGAATTATTTTCAAGTGACTTATTTAACAATGAATCACGACAGAGGACTCAAGGTTATCCTTGCCGGGATTGTGATTCTTTCTCATTGGCTGTTGCTCCCATGCTATTTGTGAGTGAATGAGATGGTGGTAGAGCCAACTTCCTGGGGATTGTGTAAAGCCTTAAACATTTGCAGAACTGTGTCCCACGTGTGAATATCAGTTACCATGTGTTTTACAGTAGGAACAAAAGCCAAAGGCTGAAAGCCTTTGCTTTAGGATTTAATTGTTAAAATGTTTATTTGTTCATACGTGGCTTCATTATAACACTTATATAATAAGGAAACAGTATGACTATGTTAATCGCCCAATAACAGTGACAGATGAAGTCTCCAAAGACGTGCAGTTGCTTTTCCTATGGACAGAGCATCAGTCACGTACCTGGGATGGTTGGCAAATATGCACTCTTTGGTGATTTCAATTTTCGACTCAGAAGATAGAGTGCTGTGATGACTGGGTGGAATCTGTGGCTGGAAACTGTGCCTGGGGCCCCGGGAAGAGTTGGCAGATGAAAGATGTGCTGCAAAAGGAAGTGCTTGTTAGGGTGGGTCCCACATGGGACTTGGAGTAGGCAGTTCTTGTTGGGCTTTGTTCTCTTAAGTTACGGTACTTCAGTCTTGGTGGACATATCTAGGGCCTAGAGACATTGTGCTGTGACATTACTTCATGTATGCATTATCTTACATGCATCTGCTTTTCTAGAAGTGACTCCACAGAGACAAGACTCTTGTTTAGAGTTACATTGACAGTAGCTGTATCACCTACAGCGGGACCTGCTGTGCAAGGGAAAGACAATAAACAATTGTTGAATAAAGAAAATGCCTTCCCTCCAACACACCAGTCTCAAATGGCCACCATCTCACCTCTGTGTGGAAGGCTTTTTTTCAGATCTTCTCACTAACAGAACAGTTCAAAAGAGATCAATGGACGTGAGGTATTGCCTTTTATTTTCCTAAGGAGGAAAGGAGAGAAAAATCAGACATCATTTTCACTAGCTAACATGATATATTTCTGGCTTCTTGACGTTACTTGGCAAAGGGAAAGCCCAGGTTGAACTGTTTAGAAAGATAAAGGACCCAGTCTCATGTTTTGAAGACTGGGCTTTTATAAGTGGTTTCAAAGGTGATTGGGCACATAAAGTCTAATGAAGACAGATCCTGGGAGAGCTAAGAAATTCTATCTGATGAGAGGCCCAAGTGTGAACACACCACACCATAACCATGTGGAAACAATAGCCTGTACTGGCAACAAAGGTTTCTGAATAATGAGAGAGGTGCCAATGTTCTTGAAGGTCCAATTTGGTAAACATCTTACAGTGCTGACCCATCAGGACTGAAATCCAATAATGGATCACCAGTGTGAGTTAACTCGAGAGCTGGAATTCCCACCGCAGAGCGAGATATAGCATCAGCCAGGACTCAAACAGGTCGCTGAAAGGTGCATTTCATCAGCAAGTGATTTAATTCATATCAAAGCGACTTTACCCCAAGTGAGTGGCAACCGGCTACTTTTGAAAACTCAACTGCTGGGGGAAATGAGTTACGTTATTTATTCTCCTATTAAAAGGTAATAATCTGTAACCCTGGGTATTTTAAAAGTTGTTTCCTCAAATTCTTCAGCAAACAATGTAAAAAATGCCTGATATCTTTGTATCTTAATCATATTCGGTAATGAAGCCCTTTAGATAATTGGTACTGCTTCTTAGTAGGCCAAACTTTCTTTCAAGTTACAAATACTCACAAAAGGTTTACATTCGAAGGGACTGCTTTGGAGATGGGCAGATTTAGTTTGTAAGTACAAAGTGAACATGCAAATTGCCTTATCTTGTGGGATTCACAAACAACCATCATTCAGATTGATTTAATACATGTCTTTTTATCTCTAAAAGTGTTAATTAGAAAATAGGGACAGTTCTCTGAACACTTAAGAGTAATAAATAGATCAAAACAGCATCCATGCTTCTGTGATGGGACATCTGAAGGCTTTGTAAAGGGATTAATACAATTGTCAAAAAGCCCACAGTATACATATTTAATGGTGCTACCAAGCTACAGTTACATTTTTACAACTTTACTACTGAGCTTTCCCATATTCACTATGCTCAGAAAACGGACACTTGGTACAACTTTTGATCCACATTTGAAGTTCTCATCTTATTTTAATTTTTCTGCAGTGCAGCTCTAAACACATGCTTGGGGGAGATTTTAAAACAAGCTAATGTAAGAATAACAGTAATTCAGGAAAAAAAGGGCTGTTGCACAGAATAGACTAGTACAAAAATTGAATTAATATATTTCCCTCTGACTGGAAGATACAAGCCCATTTTCTGACAGTTTATCCTCACTTTGAATTTTATCCACAAAGTGACAAGCATGGCTGCTAAGGAGTCCACTCTGCTACCACTGCTTGGCTTGGTGATGGAAGACAACTGATGCTATGCACATGCTCAGGTTTGTTCGTGAAATGGACACAATCGTGGTATCTTTTTCACTGGGTCTCATGGTGGGGATTGAATAAGTTCAGGGTGAACGGTAAGTGTTGTGAAGTTATGATCATTGAGTGATTGCTTATAAACTCAGATGACGATTCTCAACAGCTCAACTACAGGACCACCTTACACTCACCACTGAAGCCTGAGTGGAATACCTCTCCACATGTGTAAGAGAGACTAGACAAGCAACCCAGTCTCTGAGGACATGACTTGCCCTGCTTTTCAGTGGAACTTAAGAGGCCAAGCCACTCCTCTAGGCCACTGACTTCTAATGCCTCCATTTGTATGTGTGCTTTTAAATATACATTTCTATTTTTTTAATAAAGTTAAGTATATAAAAGTGCTTACTTATAGCATTCCACACAGGTGTATGTATATTGTTGCTCATACTCAACTTTCCATTACCTTTCCTTCTTCTCTCCCCTCCTCTGGTCTCTCCTTCCACACAAATAATCTTCTTTCTCCTTTTATATCTTAAAAGATTATGCTACACCATGCAGTTCTGCACGCCACCCTTGTACAATGGCCATGCAAACCTTCTCTCTACTCTTTCAACTTTAGTATGTGTGCTGCTAAAGTAAGCACTCTTCAAGTTTCATACTGTTTTGCCTTTATAAAATGTTTTATTTTAACTAATAGTATATACAGATGACAAAATCTCAAAAAATGTATAAAACTGTTTGTGTAGATCTCTTCCATTTCTCCATCATTGGGCGATCCCCGTGTCTTTCTTAGGGTCCTGTTTTCCAGGTAGCCTCCCTGGTGATGTAAGTAGCAGTCCAGTGATCCTTGTTCCACATCTAGTATCCTCCTATGAGTGAGTACATATCATGTTTGTCTTTCTGAGTCTGGGTTGCCTCACTCAGGATGATTTTTTCTAGATTCATCCATTTGTCTGCAAACCTCATGATGTCATTGTTTTTCTCTGCTGAGTAGTATTCCATTGTGTATATGTACCACATTTTGTTTATCCATTCTTCAGTTGAAGGACATCTAGGTTGCTTCCATGTTCTGGCTATTACAAACAATGCTGATATGAACATAGCTGAACAAGTGCTCTTGTGGTGTGGTTGAGCATTCCTTGGGTATATGCCCAAGAGTGGACATGAGTGGAGGTAATGAAGGGCGAGGGTCGAGGGAAAGAGAGCTTGGGGGAGCAGGAGATCCCAGCTGGATCAACAACAGAGAGGGAGAACAAGGAATAGGAGACCATGGTAAATGAAGACCACATGAGAATAGGAAGAAGCAAAGTGCTAGAGAGGCCCACAGAAATCCACAAAGATAACCCCACAACAGACTGCTGGCAATGGTCGAGAGACAGCCCGAACTGACCTACTCTGGTGATGGGATGGCCAAACACCCTAATTGTCGTGCTAGAAACCCCATCCAACTACTAAGGGATCTGGATGCAGAGACTCATGGCTAGGCCCCGGGTAGATCTCTGGGAGTCCAATTAGCGAGAATGAGGAGGGTTTATATGATCGAGAATTGTTGAGACCAAGGTTGGATAAAGCGCAGGGACAAATAGCCAAACGAATGGAAACACATGAACTATGAACCAATGGCTGAGGGGTCACCAACTGGATCAGGCCCTCTGAATGGGTGAGACAGTTGATTGGCCTGATCTGTTTGGGAGGCATCCAGGCAGTGGGACCGGGTCCTGTGCTCATTGCATGAGTTGGCTGTTTGAAACCTGGGGCCTATGCAGGATCGCTTGGCTTGGCCTGGGAGGAGGGGACTGGATCTACCTGGACTGAGTCCACCAGGTTGATCTCAGTCTGTGGGGAAGGCTTTGCCCTGGAGGAGGTGAAAATGGGGGGTGGGCTGGGGGGAACGTGAGGGGGGCAGGGGGGAGGAGAACAAGGGAATCTTTGGCTGATATGTAGAACTGAATTGTATTGCAAAATAAAAATAAAAATAAAAAAATGTATAAAACACGGTATAAAGAAAACATCCCTCTCTACCCTCTGAAGTTCCTTCTTTGTGAGGAAACTCTGTTGCCAGTCATTTCAGGGACTGACTTAGCATCCAGACTTTGCCTCTTTCTTTCCTTTTCGCTTTTCTCTGTGACTCCTTTGGGTTCTTCAAACCGTTTTATTTTTTCTGACCACGTTTGCTAAGTCTCCCTTTTCACGTCCTTGCTTTTGAACCCAGGAATTTTACTTCCCAGGCTTCGGGTTTTTCAGGTCGCCTCCTCGGTGCTCACTATCAAATGGCCTCTGCCTTTCCTCTCTCTCTCCTCATTCCTTCAGGCAGACACCCACCTGCTCCCAAGGAACACTCAGCTGCCTCTTCCTGAGATTCATTTTCATTAACTGCTTTCTCTACTTTCCCTTGAAGATAATGACCCTATAAGGCAAAATTATGAAGTGCTAGTGGTTGGAAGCCACGGAGAGTTTTTCAGAGTTTGCTCTCAACTCAGTTTGTATTTATTTCAAGTGTGATGAGCTGGTTTGACACATGGGTTGGCTGGGCAAAGTACCACATGCCATGCACATGTCATCTATTGACTTTCTTCATTAATCTCCTATTTTCTCATGAAAATCCTAAGGCAACCATCACTCTCCTCTTACGGATGAGGGGACACATGTGCAGGATTGAGTAGTTTGTCCAAAGTCCCACACTTCTAAGAGGCAGAGGCAGACTTAGCTTTATAGCAGATCTGGCCTCTGTACTCTGTAGCCTCTCTTGGCCTTCAGTCCCTCAGCTGATGCTCGTTTGACTCCCATATGATGTCATCACTGGATTATGTTGCTTGCTAACTTACTATGCATATTGAAGTGTCCCAAATCTTCCTTTTCGGGGATTCCTCTTCCCTTTCACATATCTGTGTTCTATGCCTTGCTGATCAGTTACACACTAGAAAGAGCTGATGGAGGCCCAGAGAGAAACCCTTTGTAGGGTTTACAAGATGGCAGCAGCTTAAAGAGTGCAGAAATACAGGGCTTTGGACTCTGGCATCCTCCCTGCCCTGACCTCCTTTGAGAAGCTTCAATTTTAAATAAGTTCTTGTCCAAGACACCGTGTTCATAACCCTCTATCCAGCTCCTCCTTTCCCCTGGGAGGTGGGGAATCCCATAATTGCACCAGTGACTCTTCTTTCCACTGCCTTTTTTGTTTATAGATGTTTTTATTTCCATTACTAAGAAACGCTAACAGAAACATTCTGGACCTAGCTGTTTTTTTTTTTTTCCTCCTTAACCAATTCTCTCACCTCAGTAAAATTCCACCAGAGTTCTTTTACCCCCCTCCTCACGTTTCACCCACCCACTCTCTCACAGCAGCAGCTCCTGAAGGGTCAAGCATCTTATTCTAGAGACCAGATGTCTAGCATCTTCACGCAGGGCCTCACACAAGTAATTAGTCCCTTGCTGCTCTTTTAACCCTGAAATTTATCGCCCAGTTTCTGCCCTCTCCTTTCCTCTCTGTCCTAGAATCAATTCTTTGGAGTCTGTCTGGAGTCCCGCACTTCGGATCTTGCCTGGCTACTATCACTGTCCACTAGCCTGTGAGATCCAGTCTCTGCCTTCCAGACTCAGGACCATGGTTCTTCTAACCCTTGATTGGTGGACCTGCCTGTACTTGAGGAGCTCCCACCCCTTTTTTGATCTTTCAATATCACTTGCTCTTGTTCCCCTGGAGGGATGTTTAATTCTGAAGCAAGTCAAATGCCTCTCTGAATGTTCCCAATGTTTTGTTGCTTCAGTGAACCCCCTGTCAGCACAAATAGGTTTTTCTCATGGGAAGCAGAATTCCAGTGTCTTCCAGAAAGTGCATGCCAGTGTGGTTAACTGCACCGTACTTGGGCCCATTGCAAGTGATTTCATATGTAGACTCTGCAGCAGCAAATACCTGTGATCACTGACACACTGCCACCTACCCCCTTCCATCACCTCTGCTGACAGCTCAGGACAAATTCTCTTCCTAGGTGGCTGGTGCTGCTTCTTGACACCTTCCCCCATTTGCTGTCTCTCATTTTGATTTTCATTAATTTCCATAGTTTCATCTCCATATTAATATCGTCCTTAGTGATACACATCCATTTACAGCTCCTCTGGAACCACTTTATACATAGATGCCTCACCTGGGGGTCACGCAGGTTAGCCCACCCTAAAACAATGGATCATTTATGTGTTACTGTTACATATAGAATGATCATTATTTCAGTTACAATTAAAGTTGGGGGGGTCATAATTGATTTAAGCTGTTTCCATTTCTGATCTGATGCCAGATTTCCTTTTGTTGATTATGCTGTTTCTTTCCTTCTTTATCTTTTTCTCTTCTTTTTTCTTTCGCCACCAGCACATTAACAAAGTCCTCACGTCCTCTTAGTTGAAAACTGCGCTTGCTCGTATGATCTTTCCCTGCCCTGGGATATTCTTGAGTTTGTCCTTTTTATTTATATTTAAAGTTGTGTTTTATTTCCTCACCACCACGTGTGCCCATGCACACACCCACACCCACAGATGCCATGACTGCATGTGTGAGGTCCGAGGTCAATCTGAGGGAATCAGTTCTTTGCTCAGAGAAGTTCAGGATATTGTGTCTGGGTACCACATTTAATGAAGCCCATTGCAGAGAACGATGGCTGTATGGCAAAAGTAGAGGCATTCTGTTATAATTTAAATGAGATAGTAATGGCGAGTTTAACTTATAGAAGAGAAGGTTAAGCAAGGAAGTAACTGCCTCTACACATCTGTTCCACTGTCACGAATGAAATGCTAAAAGGATTCAGTTAAGAAGTAAAGACAGGACAAATGGAACTGTTTGTTAAAAGATATTGGAAAAGAACTTTCTAGAAAGAGCTCACCCATGAAGAACAGCAAGACTGAGCTTGAGTATTCGATTGCTTTAGCAGTGCTTTCTATAAGGGAGGGAGATTGGACTTGATAGTGAAACACACACACACACACACACACACACACACACACACACGAAAAACTCTATAAAATTTCTAAACTTTAAAAAGGGAAAAAAAAATCTCTTGAGCAGTCAGGAGCAATTTTGCCTTGACATATGGGTATAGTGGATATGGCTTATTAGTCAAAAGCTAGACAACTCTCGTTTAAACTAACGTAGAAGTTGTAACAAGGTAAAGTTACTTTCTCCCTTCAGAAAACTGTGAAGTGCCTGAGAACTAGTGAAAATTAGCATTTGGATGACTTTTCAGAACTTTGCTTGGGAGGCTCGTGGAAGCGCATGCCCTGTGAAAGAGCATGTAGCCACAGAGGGCTTCAGTCTAGCTTCCCTCTGCTAAAGAACTGTCTCCAAGAAACGGCAGTTCACCTGGGAAGGAAGTGGAAGGAGGGTCAAAGACACGTGAGCTGTGTGGCCGTGAAACAAAGTCACGCCCATGCTGAGGAGGACTGGAGTCTTACTCGCTTCCTGAGAGATCTTTTCTGAACGTCCACAACCGACAAGGACTCCTACCTACCACCTCGCACAGAAGTTCACCTGACAAGCTTGGTGTTCAGTCTCCTCTCTTACCATGTCTTCTTGGCTGCTTTCACCCCCATCTGCGTTCTATTTCCCTTGCACACTGCTCTGACTAAGCTTGTGGGTGCCAAGCCTTCTCAAGGAGCTGTCTGTCTCTGGCCTTCCATTTGTCTGCAGGTTGTCAATTGCAATTTTGATCAGAGTTGAGTTTTATTTCTCACAGCTGCACTTCCAGTGGAATGATCTTCGCTGATCTTCATCGATTCTCTACTCTGCCTCCTCAGACCCCTTGTTTTTCAGCCTAACAGTTTAATGGCTACATTCCCTAACCACCTGTTTTGGCTCTAGTTCATACTCAGTTCTTTTACTCCAGACTGACGTTTATGGCGCTAATGCAACATTACTAGTATCAATGGAAAGATTACCTATAATCTTCCCATAAGTCATAGAAACCAGTAGAAAAAGCACGAGCAAGTGTCATTTTTCACCCTGAGAAGTGGGCATGTAATTACTTGCAAGGCTGCTTTTAGTTTACAGCATAGCTTTCTATTTCTATCCTCAAACATTTTCCTTGCAAAAAGTTTTGGAGAGTTTGGCACATTTGCAAATGCCTTGTGCTGATGCTTCTGAAAAACTAAGCACATCATTTCGATGGCATTGCAACTATCTTTATCCAGAGTGGCATGCGTATTTGTGCTTCAGATCCTCTTGGCTAGAACTTTAGCCATGTTTTCATTGCCCAATAAACTACAGTGAAGGTTGAAGCATATTAATAGATAGTGTTTATATAAATTAATCTCTCAAATAGCCCTTAAGAAATTATATGTTAATTGTTTTTTGTGTGTTATTTCTGAGGTCTGAGCATTGTATTAATCTTGTATCCATCATGTGTTTATTTAAGGAAAATACTAGATGAATTTGGTATTTCAGATTTAACTTGCACTTAATTTTTTTTTTTTTTTTTGTAGATAGAGTCTCACATAGCACATACTGGCCTTGAACTCTCTATGTAAATGAAGGCAGTCTTGAACTGTTGCTTCTTCTGCCTCAGCTTCCTGAATGCTGGGATTATAGACCTGTGCCACCATTCTGAGCCTCTTACAGATAGTCTGAAAGATTTTCTTTCTTAAAGTTTGGAGATTTCTAAGTTTGAAAGCAGGGAGTCATGGAGGATTCTTGTTTCACCGAGTTATTTTGATTTCATGAAAATGTCCACTCAAAGTAGGACAGCTGATAGGACTTTTCAGCTTAGCTGTTCTAGATATGACCCAACGAAGTCACTGATTCCAACTCTCTTCATGCTCCCTCTTCATCACAGCGAGCCACAACTATGCAAATGTCTCTCTCTGATAGAACATTCCTGTTTCCTGGCTGTCTGCTATGTCATCAGTGGAGATTCATACATACAAAACACCCTAGTGCTATTTCCCATGCAAGGAACCATCAACAAAACAATTTGAGCCACGTTCCCAATGGTGCAACAAATACATGCATATTTTACAGAGTGACTAAAATTTGTTTGTGTTACATAATGGTTACTTTTGTTCTTCTGTTTCCTCCCCCAAATAGCCTTTTATTCTTATTTTTTGCATGGGGAATAATCTCCTATTAAATAGTTATAAAGAATGAAACTCCTTTGATAGAAATGGAACTCAAGAGGTCTCAAGGTCGCTGAGTTCTCTTGGCCTGTTTTTTTCTATCTAGTTTTCCCAGTTAATACCAAGGATGAACTGAATCAACCATTTAAGCTATCAACCAAGAACAGTTTGGAATCTCTAAGACTTCTGGTAAATTTAGTCCTTTTCTTAGCTGACTTAACTAGTAGAGCACTTTCGTGCAGAACTCTTCCTTTTTCTCCAATTCCTGTTGGACTTGGAAGAAAAGTGAAAGGAGATGGTGATAATGTCAGATAAACAGGGTTCTCAAGTGAACTCTACATGAAATGTGTGCTCGACCCGGTAGGAACATCATGGTGCCTGCTGTCACTAGTGACTTCTGGGATTATAGAAGTTCTATGGGGTTGGCATTATCTCTTAGCAGGGAGTTAACCTAAGGTCTCTCCTGGAAGAACATACTGCAACAAAGATCTGTCTCACCTTTCTGTGGGTCTGGAGTGCACTGGAAGTCTCCGGCCAGGCCTGACCTTTTGATTCATGGTATCCCACTCAGACTGCTTTTGCTCAGATCTCATGAGATGGGGGCTTCTTGATTTCTGGCAAATGGTTGACATCTTCCTTCTGTGTCAAGTGCTAGATTGTATAATACATCCCTCTTAGACAAATGTGCTACAATTAAAATCATGATAAAGTTGTGACATCAGTGTTCTCACAGGAATGACCCTACATAGACTTCTCAAGATACAGTTTTTGTTTGTTTGTTTGTTTGTTTGTGTTTTGTTTTTCAAGATAGGGTTTCTCTGTATAGCTTAGTCTGTCCTGGAACTCATTCTGTAGACCAGGTTGGCCTTGAACTCACAAAGATCCACCTGCCTCTGCCTCCCAATGATGGGATTAAAGGCGTGTGCCACTGCCACCACTCAGCTCAAGATACATTCTCATGTATAACAAATGATATATCAAAAACTGATACAATTATGATATTTATATGTTGCTTTTATTTTATTTTCTAAATTCTTTCATTATAAGTTCTATACATTTCTTCTGTTACCTAATCATACAGTTGTAATCTTTTCTTGAAAACATGTTAAGTTCATTTCTATCATAGCATAAGAAATGTGTAGATTATATATTTGGACCTCTCCCTTGCCTGGTTGTAGGATCTAATAGCCTAGCCAAATGTTAACAAAAGTAACAAGAGAATATGCAAGCTTTTATGATTTAATTACATTGAGATGACGTCATGGCTCTATATGACAACAGGAGTTGACATATACATTCATTAAAGTACAGTTTCTGTCATGTCATGAATAACTTGTGATCTTTGGATTTGGACTGTGAAGCCTTTCAGATCAAGCCAAGATCTATATGATGTCTGTTACTAGTCAGAATGAATTCCACACCTCTCCTTGGGTTATGTATTCTTACCACCAGTCAACAACTCCACATGATCTTTAATAACTGAAAAGACAAATCTAGTAAACATTGTGTACTAGATGATTTGAATAATTGCTTGATAACTTGATAATATATTATAACTAATTTTTTGAGAAGTGGGCCAATGATAGCTAAACAATTTTATCTTAATATAGGTGTACGTCTAACTGTATGGTTGGTTAATTCCTTGTTGGAGAAATGAGCTAATAAAACCCCGTCTAGTATCTTTTTGTAGAACTGAGGACTTCTTTCTTTCACAAACTCTAAATTTCCTTCCAGACCCCAGCATGTGATCATACACAGCTTTCCTCTGGCCAATGAGGAGAAATGATTGAAGTAAGAATTACATGAAGCACAGCCATTTCCATTCTTAAGAAAACAACATCATCCATGGTGGGTGATCTCATAGCCTCACAACAAAGCCTGCATCTTTGGACTGACATCCGAATGTAAAGGCACACACCTAAGACAGTTACTTACTGTGTCATCGTTGGAGGTTCATGAGAGAAAGGCCGTTATAACACCCTGAGCTGTTTGTATCAAAGATTTGTTACCAGACAGCCGTAGATTTTAGTATTTGAAAAACTCTGGATAAGGGTGTTGGATTAGATAAACTTTAAGTCCTCCAGCTCCGTACAGCCTCCAAGTGCACTGATTAGCATACATAATGTAAAACAATGTAGTTTTATACAGCAAAATTGGCAGGGAGGGGGTATTCTCTCAAGAAAAACTACAACTCCGTGAGTCTTCCTTTTAAGCTACCAAAAAAAAAAAAAAAAAAAAAAAAGGTGATCAAATAGAGCTCAAAAATAATTTCTGGGCTTAAACTTAAAATTCTTTTATCTGGAACAGATTATTTCATTCCACAATTAGAAATGAGATCCAAAATGCAAATATTACTCAGAGAGATAGCACATTGCTTCATATTCACACGATGGTGTTAACAACTGCTGTAAGAGCCATTTTACAGAGTAAGTTAGAGAAGGGGAGCGTACCTTATTCAAATATATGAAGATGGTTTTTACAAATCATATCTTATTTTATTCTAGGCCCAATTCTGCCAACCCTTCTGGATATGTAGCAGTTTTAAAGACAGTGCTTCAAAATTTGAAGAGAGGGAAAGTGGAAACTGCTTAAATAAGAATGTAGCTCGTACGCTTTCACCAAATACATTTTCATAGTTTTCTCATTTGTTATATTTTCATGAGAAAAACTGAATATTCTTGAAAGCAGAAGAACAATAAAGCACTAAATGTATATTATATTATTAAAGCTTTGTATCTATTTTCCTAAGCTTTAAAAGTTCAGATAAAATATCTCTTACATCTTAATTTGATGAGATTAGTTATTTATTGCCTTCTTGGCCAGGAGAAAAGTCTGTTTAACACTTGAAGATCCATTCAGCTTTGAGTCCTATTCAGTCATCTAAGGATGTTATTTTTATAACAATAAACCCAATTGTTAGGAAAAGAAAACTTGAAAAGAAGCTCAATTTTGAAGTTACGAGTTGTTCACTGGGACAGTGTTGGACTTCTAATCCTCATGCCTCCACTTCCCAGGTGCTGGGATTATAGACTGCATCAAGTGCAGCGGAAGTCCAATACTCTGGCTGTAAATCTTTATTAAAAAACATCATTAAGTTTTGCCTCTTCCTGGTTTGGCTGCCCCACACTTACTGGAACATTTGGGTGCAGACCTCCCCTGGGTTATCTGCTGGACACTTGAACGTCCACATCTGAAGATGAACACCAGAGACAGTGAAAGCATTTCCAAAGAACCTTTTCGATGTCCTAACTAAAAAGCACTGGTTATTTGACCCACAGTATTCAAAAGGTATCAGGGCATTTGAATGGTTGTAAAAGCAAAGTGCTGCATCTCAACGGCTGTTGTGTGGGGGAAAGTTGAGTCCTTTTCATTTGGGAAGCTGAAACTGGGGGGCAGCTAGCATCTCCATTGCCATGCTCTCCACAGCGAATGTCTCCATCACTGTACTCTCCACTCTTGCCCTCATCTGGTGCTAGTATTTCTGTTTCTCCATTCCAGGCCCTGACTCTGAGACTAGATGCCTGCCAGATCCCTTCTCTGATGAGAGCAGCTGTTATTCGTGGCCCATTTAAAGGCCTTTTAGGCTTTAGGAACTCCTCAATGAGATCATTTTGTTTATCTTTTGAATATTAGGTGGTTAGACCTTTGAAAAATCGATATTCTTTTCCCTCTACAACTATAAACTGGAAACTTCAGTCATGAGGGTATGGTGTCCTGGAAGACGAGGCTTTCATTCTTCCTAACTTCCCATATAATCAAAAGAAGCTAATGAATTCAAGTTGCCTGTAACATTTTGTGTGTTTCTGAGTTGAAACTGAATTCCCAAACAACCATGTGAGCAATAATGAAATTCAGGCAGCGACCCTCTGTTTTCCTGCTGTTAGAAAAGGAACTCTTAGGGGGAACTCCTGGGTTCTGATCCCTATGATTTAAGATGGCATAACAATTAGCACTGATTGACTTCATTTTAGCACACAAATTATTTTGAAGACCCTGAAGAAAAGTAATGGCTGAATTGAGTTTGACTGGAAATGCAACTTACAGAATTATATAAACTTGCATTCTACCGTGTTAAAATCTACACAGCATACTCAATGGACTGTAGCTTAATTGTGGAGAAGATACAATAAAAGTGTCCCTTGCTCTCTCATAGGAGAATTTAGGTACAGTGAGCAGAACATAATTATTCCAGTTGGAATTTGGCCAGAAGCTGGGGATTAAAACCCCTTAGTGTTATGAAAAGTTCCGTGGGATGTTTAATGACTAGAAATAGCCAGAAGCTTAGATTTATGGCATCCAAAAATAGTACCCCTAGCAGGATTAGTTCACCCAGGTCATGCTGGGGCACAGTTTGGGCAATAGTCAAAAACCCCATTTATTGAATCATAAACATAATTTCTAACAGCTCTGGGTTGGAGACTTGTATGTGAGTACTACTTACCAACTTTTAGCAGCCTCTTTGTATGTAGCCCCCCACTGCCACTCAATAAAGGCACAATAATATAGAAAATGTCAGGTGGGTTTGGATGGTAATGAAGACAGCTGAGGAGGGCAGTAGACGGAGGGACAAACCTGACTTTAAGGGTGGGTAACTGTGTTGGTTTAGTTTGTGATGTGATTTGAAAGGTAATGGGAATATCACTTCGTTTTATTTAGCTGATGTTTAAAATTTTAAATACTGGAACTTCATTCTTTTATACTAACAGCTACTCCTTATTTAAAAGCAGACATACTTGGAAGTTACTGTAGGGGATTTGACTGTCCTTTGGACCATAATACAACATGAAACTTGGGTAGAGTTGAGGAGGATCTTTTCCAGTGAAGATACTGGATGAGTGAACCTCTCATTAAGGTCAAGTTCATGGGGGAACGGACAGGTTAACAAGGCCACTTTTGCATCTTTTCAAAATTTATATGTGAAGCTCTAAGTCCCAGTACCTTAGAATGTGACTATGTGGAGATAGAATCTTTAAAGAGGCAATTAAGTAAGAATAGGTCATTTGGGTGTGCCCCAGTGCATTCTTATTGGTGTTCTTATAAAAAGAGATCAGGACACAGACAGTACAGATCGAGAGGGATGATATGTAAGGACACAAGGAGAAGAATGCCATCTGCGTGACACAAAGAGGCCTCATGGAAAGCCAACTCTGACGATACCTTGGCCTTGGACTGCTCGTCTGCAGAGCTACAAGGAAATACATTTTTGTTGTTCAAATCCTGTGTCTTTAGTGTTTTGCTATGGAAGCATTAGCTGCCTGAAACACAATCTTTACTCAGATGAACTGGATCAGGGCTACTAAATTTTTCAGCTCCTGAGAGGATGAAATTTTATCTACAGAGATTTTAATCTTCATTGGATCTTTAAGCTCCAGGGGAAAATGCTGTGAATAAGGTCCCTTACCTCCAATTGATTTTTTAATATATTAAATTCATAATATTACTTGGGCATATCTAATAAATAGAAGGAGTGATGATAACAGAAAGTCAGTCAATGGGAGAAGTTACAGTTAGATATGTGTCAGCAGGTGGCTATGATAACAATATTCCACGTGTTCCAAAAGGCAGAATAAAGAAAGTTGGAAGTTTTCACTATAAAGAAATGATTAACATTTGAGGAAGCAGAAATATTTAACCCATTAACCTCATTTCAACATTACATGATGCACATATACTATCCCATTAACGTGTGCAATATTTATGCTTTTACCTTCTAGTTAAAACAAATTCAGGCAGAGTATCAGAGACAGGTGGGGGAAAGGGTGATGTACAAATATTGAATTAAGAAACTGTACTGGAGCCACGCATAGTGGCACACGCCTTTAATCTCAGCACTGGGGAGGCAGAGACAGGCAGCAGGTCTCTGTGAGTTCAAGGCCAGTCTGGTCTACAGAGCGAGTTCTAGGACAGCCAGAGCTGTTACACAGAAAAACCTTGTCTCGACAACCCTCTTCTCCCCCCCTCCCCAAAAGGAACTACACTGATTTTGGTGTTTATTGGCCTTATTTTCAAGAAGGAATCCAATAATTCATTGCTAGAGCCAGGGTTGGCTGGTTAATTCTCCATAGTGAAATAGAGATGTATATGTTGCCACTGTTTGCAAACTGGATTATTTGGTATCCTGGCCCTCTGCTTTATGTACTTCTGATACATAAAATTATTAGTGTGTGTGAGAGATAATTTCAAAACAGGCAAATCAGTAAGCAATGAGTACTACCTGCATTTATATTTTAAAATACAAATATAAGTAACTATAGCAACAGCAAGTGTGGATATTTGTCTCTAAAACCACTCTTAGCTGTTAAAGACCAACCACAGCCTTTTAACACAGTTGTGGATGATGAGCTGCTTATGAAAGACCAGCATCCCAAGGGCAAGAAACATTTTTACTTACCAAATCACTGAGAGAAAACTTCTACCATGTGGAAAGGTAAACATTCAGTATTAGAAAGCTGCCTCTCTGGTTGGCTCAAGTTTTCTACTAGCTAATGGGGGGGGGGGATGGGAGTGGTAAGGTAAATGTTTCCTTTTCCTAACCACAACATATCTCACAATTCATAGCCCTTTCACTCTTACCTTAGACTTTTTTTTTTTCTGAAAAATTTTAACGGAGATATTGCTAAAGCAATTCAGTTTGTGTTTTATCAAAAATACATCAAAAGTGCGCTGTTAAGTGTGATATAAAAGTACAATTTGTGCAGCAAGTTCAAACACGTTACTTAGAGAAGATCTGAAAAAGGTCAGAAGAGTGCAGACATTGCACTGTTCAGGGACTCCTGATAGTCACCAGTTTGAAAGGGACATCTCCTTTTCTGCCATCAGCAAGGAAGATGAGAGGCATGCACTGTAGATAGTCTTCCAGGTGACCTTTTCCTTCAAGAGTTCCCTTCTTCCTCTTGAGCATTTTCTCATCAGGAGATTTTCAAAATGAATAATAGTCCTGAGAAGACAGCTTCTAAGTTAGAACATTCTATCTCTGGTGGTTTAAGCAGGAAAACAGAAACCATGGTAATTTTTTTTTTTTCAAACAGAGAAAGCTTTGTTCATGCAGCTGATTACATACATGATAAAAATGTGGACAAGGTGCAGGGGAGGCAACCCTGGGACTGGAGAGAGCACAAAGCTGCTACCTCATAGACTAGGACTCAAAGAGAACACATGGTCTCATAGCTCAGAGATGAGAGCCACACCTTCTTGCGTCTATGAACAATGAGGGGCAGGTCTCTCAAGTAGGGGTCAAAAACACAGAGAAGATTGGTACACTGCCCAGGGTGCAGATAAAATGAGATAAAGGACAAATATGGAACAGGCTCATCCCCTTCTACTAGGATCTGCCAGTACCTTTCTTGACCAAACCCTTCCGAATACAGTTGGCAAGGCTGCCAGAAAAGGTAGGTACAGGGAATACAGAGTTAAAAAAAAAACAAAAACCAAACAAACAAACAAACAAAAAAACAGGTACATGAACTGTACACACAAAACAGAATTTGGGTTCTATTAGCCTTTCTTTTTCTGCGGTTTATTTTTAACCTCTTTTGGACACAGTACCCTGGAAATCAGTCTGAGACAGTATGGAAACTTTGGATTTTGGTTCTGTTTTTCAATCAGATATTTAATGGTACACTTAAAGTTCCCCTAAGCCCAGAGTTGGAAATGCCCTGAACGTTAATGTGCTCGCTGAACTGGGAGAAGCAGAGGCCTGGGAAACCACAGTGGTACCTGTTATCTACATGCGAGTTTCTGATCCAGGCTCTAAATAGTCCCCAGAATATCAGTTCACAACTTGTTGGGTGACATATCAACTTTAGCAAATTTTGTACTAATGAACTCCTTTCTTTCTGCCTGTCTCATTAGGACACTCCATGCCTTCCAGAAACACAGTGAAATTTAATAGCGATAACACCATCCCACTGGTGCGGCTATGATCAAGAAGCTCCAATCAATCTTGTTTTCTTCAAACGTGTCATAAAAGACCCCTTTCTTTCTGATTAGCATTCTTGAACACAGTAGAAGCTGATGACTTGCTTGAAGTCATTCATTGCGAGGATACAGCACCTACTACACGCGATGAAATGACATAAGGCATATGAACTGCTCATTACAGTCTAATTAGTTTGGGCTTTTCATTTTATTTTATGTCCTGAACTGAACCTCACTCAATATGATGCTGAGCTGGAGTTCATCATGTCTTCTGTCTGGCATGCAAGCTCATGGCATTTGCTTGCTAGATTCCATGGTTATCTGACCGGTTTTATTTTTTCCTTTCTTTTTTTTTTTTCCAGGGACTGGTTAGACAAAAGGTCATGAATATAAACCAACAAAATCCTTGCTATTGTGTGTTCCTCTGTGAGATGTGACTTAGCACATAACATGACTGTTGCTATTTTTCAAGTAGGTTTGGCTATAATGGCAATCTGAGTTATGAGACTTACAGCCTTGTTTCCTTACTATGTTATAAAGAAACAATCCTAGCCAGTTCTTGAGATATTCCTCATCGGCAAAGGAGGGAAGGAGAATTTTGCTAACCAACTTAGTTACACTGGAGAGCAAGATGTCTTCCATTTTGGGTGGTCTGCAGTGACAGCTGTCTGTACCTTAACTAACAAGCTGACTACATACATGTTGATTTATTTGATCTCAGTGTTTCCAAGGTTGTAGAAAAAAGATCACTTGTTTTATAATTGTTTTTTGAAGACATGTGCAATTTTTTGAATTGTCCTTACCTTGGGTTTCATTAAGGCACACAGATACCTACTTCTGTACTTCATAAAAAAGACTATGGGCACTGGCCAGCTTTGTCTTCCTCCTTTAAACTGAAAAATATTGAGCATGGGTAATTCCACACAAAACACTCATAAGAATATTTTGATCTCTGCTCACCTGGGTTTGTCTGGAAGGTAAAGGTTGGTTTGTATTCATCTTAGAAAAAGCCTCAGGACTTTGCTAGAACATTGTATCTTGGATCTGTACCATCAGACTGCCCTGTCTTGAGGCCATCTCACAAGAAGGCCTCCTGCCGCATGATTAATAAAACAATTAATAAATTTCCTCACCCTATTATGTTTACCCTACAAATTATAATAAAAATAACCACTTACATTGTCCAGTGACTTTGTGAAGGGGCCATGTTGATGACATATGTGGTATAGTTAGAATTATATTCTCTGAAGTATCATTACCAGGTTGCTGTTTGGAACATCTCCCTAGCACTCCATGTGGCTTAGTTGATGTAGTGCCTGCATCAATGCTGTTTTATTGAAATGTTTCTTTTATAATAGAGGGGTTTATTTGGTTTAATTCAATTTTACTTTCTAACTGGTGATCAACATACATGCTATCAATAACCAAGAGTTGTTATGGACTGAGTACTTAGAACTTACTGCATAAATGCTTTGCCCCTTTCAAAGCCCAGGGACATGGTAACATTTTTTATTTTGAATAATATTTGCTGACCTACTTGCTAGAGAAACTAAATTAAGTGAATATCTGCTTTATTTATTTAGGTTTTATGTCCTAACTGGTGGTTCTTTATTTCCGCAATAATTTGTTGAAAGCCTGTGGTTAGGTGGTATGTAACCTTTAATTCAGCTATTGTTAGCACTTTTGTATGCCAGAGAGTGGTTCTGAAAATTTCAGTAGGCTATGGACTTTTAATGGGGAATCTTAATTGTTCCCTTAGTGCTTATGAGCCACCCTGACATCTAAGTTGAAATATACATTTCTCATGTGTAACCTTCAGCTCAACAATGAAGGAAAGCATTCATTCCACACCTCATGCGAGAAAAGGCACTGAGTCTTTAAAAAATTTTTTTTTTAAACTTACATTGTCAAAGATTTTTAAGCAATTGCTCTTGGCTAATTAGCAATTAGTTAAATGAGTATCAAGTTCTTGATAAAATATTGTTATGGAAACTGGGAAGGTTATCCCAGCTACTAAGCCACTCTTTGGGGGCTGGGATCAGGGAGAGTCAGAGGTGACCATGGAGCTGCCTGTACTGCCTGTGTCCAACATTCTCCTTTCTGCCATGAAGCTCAGTTGTGAGGCTCATGAGATACAAAAGAGCTTAAGTATTGTGATTAGAGAGCACTGATAGGTTCCTATTGGAAGCAGAATGACATGAAAACAGGCATCATCTTTCCCTATATACATAGTGAGATGAACTTGCTATCACTTACAGTTGAGTAATGAGAGTTTTAGTCCACTGTAACCCTGGCGAAATAGCACATGCTTGCCAGGCAGTTGTATGTAAGGGGTGATGTCCATCCACACTGAGCCATATGGATAACAGAGGGTCAGAGCCACTGACCTTGAGCCTCAGTGAGGCAACCATAGCCAATGCCATGGAGTATGAGTCTCAGCCATATGGTGACATACATGTAACAGTTTTCAAACATAGGTCCAGAGAGTAAGAAAAAGAAAAGCAAGGGAAAGGAAAAGAATGAAATAACATCATCAGAGGGAACAGTTCCAGGGTGTGCACACTGGAGTGAGGACAGAGAGTTCTTTTTTTACTATGTATGGCTGCTTTTGTAGTGGTAAATCCCTCCTTCTATCTCCTTGCTTGTAAAGTTCCTTCCACAAGATGGCTGAAAGTCACAGAGATGAGAACAGTTAGGACACCTTACAGCCCAATAGTTGACGAAGAGACTAAGCATTTTCTACAGTTGTAGCTCAGATGTCTATTGGCCCATTTGATCAAATATGGCTGTATTTGTAATTGGCATGGTATGGCAGATTACATGGGATGTCAAGTGGCATTGACTGTTATATCAGACTCACCCTTATCTGTGTAATTCCAACGCAGTGACAGGTGGGTGCCGAAGAGAGCTTCGAACTGACCTTTCCTCTCACAGATTTTTTTTAATTTCATCTTAATCACTTAGACTTTATGGGATTCAAATTTTTTCTATATAAAATGAGAATCACTTAATGCATATCAAAGGTTTGATGAGTGGATTTTTACATAAAATACATGAGAAATACATGGCTGATAGTACAGCTTAAATATATTACTTTGCTCTTCTTCCTTTTTATGCCTAATTTCATTCACAAAGTTGTCTCAGTCTGTTGTGCTGCTTTTACAAAATACACAAGGTGGAGTAATTTTATATTAAATTATTTCTTGTAGCTTGAGAGGCTGGCAAGCTCAAGGCCATGGTGCCAGCAGATTTGCTGTGATGAGGATTTCCTCATTGGCCTTCTCAGAGCAGAATAGGTAGAGAGGAAGTGGACTGAAAGGAGTTCAAGGGCCAGGAAGATCCTTGAAGCTTCTTTTATAATAGCGTCAATCCTGTTTCTGAGTGGGAAGAGAACTCATTAGTTTGCAAATGCCTCCCCCTTAACTTACCACATTGACTATACCACATTGACTATTAGCTTCAATATGAATTTGGGAAGAATACATATATTCAAAGTATAGCAACAATTACACATATGTATTTCCATGAATCAATCTCATCTTTATTAACAAGGAGTATTTAATAAGCAAGCATACATCTAAAATTTTATTTTTGGAGTTTTTTGGCTAGCCATGCCTTTCTTTACTCAGAAAGACCCAGTTTTTATATCTAAAGTAATCTTAAGTTCTCAGGCATCTGCTGAAAATATAACCTTGGCTGTAGATCAGCCATGTTCCACGATGAGTTTCAAGTGATGGGGCATCAAATTAAAATGAATTTAAAATATCTTTCATTGAATTTAAGAATCAATCTCATAGATTTTTTCCCATGTGTATACATTCAGAAAATAAACATAAAATAAGAAGAAAATGAAATATCACCAGTTGACTTAAAGGAAGAGGTGATGCATTCTTATACCTGTCTTTATTTGTGACACTGAGCCATTCATTCTTCCAGGTGAATGTAACTGATCTTTACTAAGGATCAGTTGCATTGAAATCTCTCAAAGGAACGTGGCAGCTATGTGGAATCTATTCCATCCAGTTGAAAACACTTCCAATGTTATTCAAGAAACACGGGGGTGAGTTTGTTATTCCCCATGGATTGGTTTAAGACCTCTCAGGAGATTTTTTTTTTTCTAGGACACTGTCAACAGCTTAGCTATTATATAAGCAGTGTTGGATAGAATCAAACTGCCAAGTGCAAAGCTTGGAATGCCCAATTAAGCATTCTGCAGCTGGAGAAGGTGGGTGAATTCCCCTCAAGAATTATGCATTGGTTCTGCAGCTGGAGTGCTTAAGTGGTTGATTGAGCCAACAGCTGTGAGAGTTCCATGCAGCTGGAGGAGGTCCTTAGGTAATATTAGTGATAAGAGAATAGCCACATAGTACACAACACCCTACACTGATTATTTTCTTCTTGTTTTGTTTATCAAATACTTTTCACTTGTTTATGTTTTGGGGGTGGTGGTTATTTTTGATATAGCCATTGGCAAAAGCAATGACTTCCTTCCTGGTAGCACTAAGTCTGTAAATGGAAGATCATTAGAAGTGATCTCATTAGATAAAACCAATATTTACTGTAGATATCCACACATTTATGTCTACTTTTACAAGCATGCTTGAGTCTGCTCAGTTTCTCTAACAAATTTTCTTAAGTTTTTGAAGA